>NW_017194061.1:0-20908 GCF_001704415.2 Capra hircus
TTCCCTGAAAGTCGCAGGCAGTTGCAGGGAAAACAGGTTTACCTGGAATGGACTTGAGACTTTCTGGGACTCTCGGTGAGATGGTTGGCACGACCCTGACTTCCTCTCGCTCTTGCCTGTGGAGAGCGGCCTCCTCTTGAGAATGCGTCGAAACCCGCCACGGAATTCTTTCCTGTTCAGGGGACCATCGCTTAGGTCGAAAAGGAAGCCTCCTCGAGCTAGGAGGCGGAAACGGCGGCTCCTCTGAATGTGTGCGGACTGTCTCGTGCTTCACTCGTGCTTGGAGACGTATGTCTCGGGGAATTTCTTGAGTTGCAGCAAGGGCTGTGAATGACCCTTTGAAGTGTCCAAGCAGGTAAGTTGTGATTAGCTTTTGAGATTACCTCAGCTGGAAATGGCTCTCAGCTCGCCTGGAGCGGGAACCTCCGGATTTATCTCGAGTTGGCGGCAGGTTATCTCGTCTTACAGACGCCGGGACCTCAGGGACCCCCTCTGTGGCCTCAGGAAAGGCCATTCCCATGCGAGTTGCTCGGGGGGCCTCTCGGGATATCCTCTTTCCCTGCGATGCCGGCGGCTTAAAGGATTCTTGTTAGTGGAGTCTAGTGCCGGAACCGGTTGAGGATTCTCTCCCAATGCTCGACATGGATCTTCGGCGGCACTTCTGGGAGTATTCCCCAGGGCGTCAATACCTTCGCGCTCGAGTGGGGGCATGCCAGTGCGCTTTCCTCCCCGAAGCTTTTGCAGCAGTGTCACACTTCCCTTCGCATGCGTATCAAGGATTTGTGGTTATTCACTCGAGGCCTTTCCACGAGGCTTTCCAAACGTGGCTTTCCCACAGGGCTGTCCCACCGTGCTCACCGTTGTTGTGAGTCGATTCCTCGGCCCTTTGAAGTCGAGGCAGTGCAGGAAAAAACAGGTTTTCCCTTGGAATGGAGCGTGAGACATCTGGGACTCTGGAATGGTGGCACGACCCTGGAGTTCCTCTCGCCTTTCCTGTGGAGAGCGCCTCCTCTTGAGATGCGACGGAACGCCGGGAATTCTTTCCCGACCACGCAGGGAAAGGATCCTCTCTCGAGCTAGGAGGCGGAAACGGGGCTCCTCTGGATGTGGGCGGGACTCTCGTGCTTCCTCGAGTGGAGACGGGTATGTCGGGGAACTTCTTGAGTTGCAGCAAGGGTGTGAAGGACCCTTTGGAAGTTCCAGAGGTTAGGTGTGATTAGCCTCGAGACGCCTCAGCGGAAATGGGCCTCATCTCGCCTGGAGGGGAGAACCTCCTGGATTTTCTCGAGTTGCGGCAGGTGCTCTCGACTTACGACGGGGACCTCAGGGACCCGCTCTGGTGGCCTCAGGAAAGGCCAGTCCCATGCGAGTTGCTCGGGGGCCTCTCGGGATTCCTCTCCCGTCGATGCCGGGGCCTAAGACCTTGTGTGGAGTCGGTGCCGGAACCTGAGGATTCCTCTCCAGTGCTGACATGGATCTTGGGGTACTTCTGGAGTCTCCCCAGGGAGTCAGTCCTCGTCTCGAGTGGGGGCATGCACGTGCGCTTTCCTCCCGAGCTAGCAGCAGTGTCACGCTTCCCTTCGCGTGGATCAAGGGAGTGGCTTTCCTCGAGGCTTTCCACGAGGCTTTCCAGGCTTTCCCACAGGGCTGTCCCACGTGCCACCGTGGTGTGAGTCGATCCTCGGCTTGAAAGTCGAGGCAGTGCAGGGAAAACAGGTTTCCCTGGAATGGACTGAGACATCTGGGGACTCTGGGAATGTGGCACGACCCTGGAGTTCCTCTCGCCTTTCCTGTGGAGAGCGCCTCCTCTTGAGATGCGACGGAACGCCGGGAATTCTTTCCCGACCACGCAGGAAAGGATCCCTCCTCTCGAGCTAGGAGGCGGAAACGGGGCTCCTCTGGATGTGGGCGGGACTCTCGTGCTTCCTCTCGAGTGGAGACGGGTATGTCGGGGAACTTCTTGAGTTGCAGCAAGGGTGTGAAGGACCCTTTGGAAGTTCCAGAGGTTAGGTGTGATTAGCCTCGAGAGCCTCAGCGGAAATGGGCCTCATCTCGCCTGGAGGGGAGAACCTCCTGGATTTTCTCGAGTTGCGGCAGGTGCTCTCGACTTACGACGGGACCTCAGGGACCCGCTCTGGTGGCCTCAGGAAAGGCCAGTCCCCATGCGAGTTGCTCGGGGCCTCTCGGGATTCCCTCTCCGTCGATGCCGGGCCTAAGACCTTGTGTGGAGGTGCCGGAACCTGAGGATTCCTCTCCAGTGCTGACATGGATCTTGGGGTACTTCTGGAGTCTCCCCAGGGGAGTCAGTCCTCGTCTCGAGTGGGGGCATGCACGTGCGCTTTCCTCCGAGCTGTAGCAGCAGTGTCACGCTTCCCTTCGCGTGGATCAAGGGATCTGTGGCTTTCCCTCGAGGCTTTTTTTTCCCACGAGGCTTTCCCACAGGGCTGTCCCACGTGCCACCGTGGTGTGAGTCGATCCTCGGCTTGAAAGTCGAGGCAGTGCAGGGAAAACAGGTTTCCCTGGAATGGACTGAGACATCTGGGGACTCTGGGAATGGTGGCACGACCCTGGAGTTCCTCTCGCCTTTCCTGTGGAGAGCGCCTCCTCTTGAGATGCGACGGAAACGCCGGGAATTCTTTCCGACCACGCAGGGAAAGGATCCCTCCTCTCGAGCTAGGAGGCGGAAACGGGGCTCCTCTGGATGTGGGCGGGACTCTCGTGCTTCCTCTCGAGTGGAGACGGGTATGTCGGGGAACTTCTTGAGTTGCAGCAAGGGTGTGAAGGACCCTTTGGAAGTTCCAGATTAGGTGTGATTAGCCTCGAGACGCCTCAGCGGAAATGGGCCTCATCTCGCCTGGAGGGGAGAACCTCCTGGATTTTCTCGAGTTGCGGCAGGTGCTCTCGACTTACGACGGGGACCTCAGGGACCCGCTCTGGTGGCCTCAGGAAAGGCCAGTCCCCATGCGAGTTGCTCGGGGGCCTCTCGGGATTCCTCTCCCGTCGATGCCGGGCCTAAGACCTTGTGTGGAGTCGGTGCGGAACCTGAGGATTCCTCTCCAGTGCTGACATGGATCTTGGGGTACTTCTGGAGTCTCCCCAGGGGAGTCAGTCCTCGTCTCGAGTGGGGCATGCACGTGCGCTTTCCTCCGAGCTGTAGCAGCAGTGTCACGCTTCCCTTCGCGTGGATCAAGGGATCTGTGGCTTTCCCTCGAGGCTTTCCCACGAGGCTTTCCAACGAGGCTTTCCCACAGGGCTGTCCCACGTGCCACCGTGGTGTGTCGATCCTCGGCTTGAAAGTCGAGGCAGTGCAGGGAAAACAGGTTTCCCTGGAATGGACTGAGACATCTGGGGACTCTGGGAATGGTGGCACGACCTGGAGTTCCTCTCGCCTTTCCTGTGGAGAGCGCCTCCTCTTGAGATGCGACGGGAACGCCGGGAATTCTTTCCCGACCCGCAGGGAAAGGATCCCACCTCTCGAGCTAGGAGGCGGAAACGGGGCTCCTCTGGATGTGGCGGGACCTCGTGCTTCCTCTCGAGTGGAGACGGGTATATCGGGAACTTCTTGAGTTGCAGCAAGGGTGTGAAGGACCCTTTGGAAGTTCCAGAGGTTAGGTGTGATTAGCCTCGAGACGCCTCAGCAGAAAGGGGCCTCATCTCGCCTGGAGGGGAGAACCTCCTGGATTTTCTCGAGTTGCTGCAGGTGCTCTCGACTTACGACGGGGCTCAGGGACCCGCTCTGGTGGCCTCAGGAAAGGCCAGTCCCAAGCGAGTTGCTCGGGGGCCTCTCGGGATTCCTCTCCCATCGATGCCGGGCCTAAGACCTTGTGTGGAGTCGGTGCCTGAACCTGAGGATTCCTCTCCAGTGCTGACATGGATCTTGGGTACTTCTGGAGTCTCCCCAGGGGAGTCAGTCCTCGTCTCGAGTGGGGCATGCACGTGCGCTTTTCTCCGAGCTGTAGCAGCAGTGTCACGCTTCCCTTCGCGTGGATCAAGGGATCTGTGGCTTTCCCTCGATTGCTTTCCCACGAGGCTTTCCCACGAGGCTTTCCCACCAGGGCTGTCCCACGTGCCACCGTGTGTGAGTCGATCCTCGGCTTGAAAGTCGACGGCAGTGCAGGGAAAACAGGTTTCCCTGGAATGGACTGAGACATCTGGGGGACTCTGGGAATGGTGGCACGACCCTGGAGTTCCTCTCGCCTTTCTGTGGAGAGCGCCTCCTCTTGAGATGCGACGGGAAACGCCGGGAATTCTTTCCCGACCTACGCAGGGAAAGGATCCCTCCTCTCGAGCTAGAGGCGGAAACGGGGCTCCTCTGGATGTGGCGGGACTCTCGTGCTTCCTCTCGAGTGGAGACGGGTATGTTGGGGAACTTCTTGAGTTGCAGCAAGGGTGTGAAGGACCCTTTGGAAGTTCCAGAGGTTAGGTGTGATTAGCCTTGAGACACTCAGCGGAAATGGCCTCATCTCGCCTGGAAGGGAGAACCTCCTGGATTTTCTCAAGTTGCGGGCAGGTGCTCTCGACTTACGACGGGGACCTCAGGGACCCGCTCTGGTGGCCTCAGGAAAAGGCCAGTCCCCATGCGAGTTGCACGGGGGACCTCTCGGGATTCCTCTCCCTTCGATAGCCAGGGGCCTAAGACCTTGTGTGGAGTCGGTGCCGGAACCTGAGGATTCCTCTCCAGTGGCTGACATGGATCTTGGGGTACTTCTGGTAGTCTCCCCAGGGGAGTCAGTCCTCGTCTCGAGTGTGGGCATGCACGTGCGCTTTCCTCCCGAGCTGTAGCAGCAGTGTCACGCTTCCCTTCCTTGGATCAAGGGATCATGTGGCTTTCCCTCGAGGCTATCCCATGAGGCTTTCCCACGAGGCTTTCCCAAAGGGTTGTCCCACGTGCCACTATGGTGTTGAGTCGATTCCTCGGCTTGAAAGTCGAGGCAGGTGCAGGGAAAACAGGTTTCCCTGGAATAGACTGAAACATCTGGGGACTGCTGGGAATGGTGGCATGACCCTGGAGTTCCTCTCGGCTTTCCTGTGGAGAGCGCCTCCTCTTGAGATGCGACGGAAACACCTGGGAATTCTTTCCCGACGACGCAGGGAAAAGGATCCCTCTCTCCGAGCTAGGAGGCGGAAACGGGGCTGCTCTTGATTGGGCGGGACTCTCTGTGCTTCCTCTTGAGTGGAGACGGGTATGTCGGGGAACTTCTTGAGTTGTAGCAAAGGGTGTGAAGGCCCCTTTGTAAGTTCCAGAGGTTAGGTGTGATTAGCCTGGGGACGCCTCAGAGGAAATGGGCTTCATCTCGCCTGGAGGGCAGAACCTCCTGCATTTTCTCGAGTTGGTGCAGGTGTTCTCCGCGTTATGACGCGGACCTCAGGGACCCGCTCTGGTGGCCTCAGGAAAGGCCAGTCCCCATGCAAGTTGCACGCGACCTCTCGGGATTCCTCTCCCGTCGGTGCCGGGCCTAAGAAATTGTGTGGAGTCGGTGCCGAAACCTGAGGATTCCTCTCCAGGGCTGACATGGATCTTGGGGTACTTCTGGAGTCTCCCCAGGGGAGTCAGTCCTGCGTCTCGAGTGTGGGCAATGCAAGTCCGCTTTCCTCCCGAGCTGTAGCAGCAGTGTCACGCTTCCCTTCGCGTGGATCAAGGGTTCTGTGGCTTTCCCTCGAGGCTTTCCCACGAGACTTTCCCACGAGGCTTTCCCACTGGGCTGTCCCACGTGCCACCAACGTGGTGAGTCGATCCTTCGGCTTGAAAGTCGAGGCAGTGCACGGGAAAACAGGTTTCCCTGGAATGGACTGAGACATCTGGTGGACTCTGGGAATGGTGGCACGACCCGGGAGTTCCTCTTGCCTTTCTGGTGGAGAGCGCCTCCTCTTGAGATGCGACGGGAACGCCGGGAATTCTTTCCCGACCACGCAGGGAAAGATCCCTCCTCTCGAACTATGAGACGGAAACGGGGCTCCTCTGGATGTGGGCGGGACTGTCGTGCTTCCTCTCGAGTGGAGACGGGTATGTCGGGCAACTTCTTGAGTTGCAGCAAGGGTGTGAAGGACCCTTTGGAAATTCAAGAGGTTAGGTGTGATTAGCGTCGAATCGCCTCAGCAGAAATGGGCCTAATCTCGCCTGGAAGGGAGAACCTCCTGGATTTTCTCGAGTTGCGGCTGGTGCTCTCGACTAACGACGGGACCTCAGGGACCCGCTCTGGTGGCCTCAGGAAAGGCCAGTCCCCATGCGAGTTGCTCGGGGGCCTCTCGGGATTCCTCTCCCTTCGATGCCGGGCCTTTAGACCTTGTTTGGAGTCGGTGCCGGAACCTGAGGATTCCTCTCCAGTGCTGACATGGATCCTGGGGTACTTCTGGAGTCTCCCCAGGGGAGTCAGTCCACGTCTCGAGTGGGGGCATGCACGTGCGCTTTCCTCCCGAGCTGTAGCAGCATTGTCACCCTTCCCTTTGCGTGGATCAAGGGATCTGTGGCTTTTCCTCGACGGCTTTCCACGAGGCTTTCCCACGAGGCTTTCCCACAGGGCTGTCCCACGTGCCACCATGGTGTGAGTGGATCCTCGGCTTGAAAGTCGAGGCAGTGCAGGGAAAACAGGTTTCCCTGGAATGGACTGAGACATCTGGGGGACTCTGGGAATGGTGGCACGACCCTGGAGTTCCTCTCGCCTTTCCTGTGGACAGCGCCTCCTCTTGAGATGCGACGGGAACGCCGGGAATTCTTTCCCGACCACGCAGAAAAGGATCCCTCCTCTCGAACTTGGAGGCGGAAACTGGGGCTCCTCTGGATGTGGCCGGGACTCTCGTGCTTCCTCTCGAGTGGAGACTGGGTATGTTGGGGAACTTCTTGAGTTGCAGCAAGGGTGTGAAGGATCCTTTGGAATTCCAGAGGTTAGGTGTGTTTAGAGTCGAGACGCCTTAGCGGAAATGGGCCTCATCTCCCCTGGATGGGGAGAATCTCCTGGATTTTTTCGAGTTGCGGTACTTGCTCTCGCCTTACGACGGGGACCACTGGGACCCGCTCTGGTGGCCTCAGGAAAGGCCAGTCCCCATGCGAGTTGCTCGGGGCCTCTCGGGATTCCTCTCCCGTCGATGCCAGGGCCTAAGACCTTGTGTGGAGTCGGTGCCTGCCGGGGTCCAGCCCCAGTGGATCCAGGTAATTCGAAGGGTGGACGCGTTGGCTTGGAAAGACTTGTTTGTTTATTAATGTAAGATTAGATTAAGAAACTATAGTGTAGTAAGAAGATTAAGTGGAGGAAGAGGGCTGAATAGCTTGGTTTACGTGGAAGGCCAATAAAATTCCAGACAAGGAATTTGCACCATCTACGTTGGGCCACCGGCGCCCGCTTGAATATCTAAGGGTGCCTCGCCTTAAGCTCCCTTTCGTGCGGGTCTTAACAGCCGGGGCAAGTAAGTAGACCTGGCGAGCCTCCGCGCCCCAGATGGAGATTCAGCCTGAAGTTAAAGTAAAGAGCAGAGAGAGGGAAGGGGAGAGAAGAAGAGAGAGAGAGAGACATGGGGGGAGCCAGAGTCCCAAGAAACCAGGCCGAGAGACTAGTTCGAGAAACTGGCCCCCATCCTTTATTGTTCAGAAGGCCTTTTATACTTTTGATAAAACACGGAGATCATTGGGTAACACAAAATTATGTAGCGTTCGCAACCCAGATTCTTTCCGTATATCATTTTGTATACAAAAGGTCTCAGGTGATTTACATTATCTTTTGGCCAAGAGGCTTGTTAACACTTTTTGGCTCTCTTCCTTAATGAATGATAATTTTGTTTCCCCTGAAGTGTTTTTTTTTTTTTAATCTGCATCTCCTTAAAGCATTAAAGTTACATCTCTATAGAACAAAGGTGCAGTGGGATATAACAAAGAAGGTACTTAACTCAAAGATCTAATGTTGCTAATACCAGGTCTACTACTTGTTTTTCTATATACCAACTATATCTAAAAATAAAGGATATGAAAATTTAGCAGCAAGCATTGACCCAAAAAATGAAACCTTTAATCAGTCCTATTCTAAAGATTTTGACTCCTCGGAAGCTCCTACATTCCTAGGATGTTT
The DNA here is from genome assembly GCF_001704415.2 of Capra hircus. Classification (NCBI taxonomy): domain Eukaryota; kingdom Metazoa; phylum Chordata; class Mammalia; order Artiodactyla; family Bovidae; genus Capra; species Capra hircus. The sequence continues at coordinate 8,058 of NW_017194061.1, forward strand.
TAAGCTTCCTGTGCCTCCTGCCTCAGGAGGCTTCAAACAATCACATGCGCAGCTGTACGAGTCCTGCAGGCAGGCTAGAAAGCCATCGGAGGGGTTTTTGGATTGAAACACTCTTTCAAATGCAGAAGACTAAAGCCCTGATTTGACTTTTTCCAGAAAATGTCAGAAGAGTGGAAAAGCAGAGCACAAAAGCCGGCAGATTTTTGTTGGGGTACGTGCTTAGGAATTTCCAGAGGGATCCCTGAAGTCTGAGCACGCCTTGCGTATGTCAGCTTCCTTCCTCATGACCTTGTCACGGGCGGGATTCCTCACACTGGCTCCCAGCATCTCACCCTGTTTTATTTTAAATAATTAATTATTTATGTTTAAAATCAGGTGCAGTTCTGTCGCGAGATTCCGAATGCTCTGCCGAAGAATCTAGACAATACAGGGAAGAATGATTACGAGGAGCAAGATTATAAAGAGTAGACAGAATAGTCTTTCCAGAAATGAAGTTAGAGAAAGTGTGGAAAAAGTCATTGGCTTCTCCTGAGGTGGTAAAATCTAATCGGGAGTGTTCCAAGGTCTGAATCTGGTTATGCAGTTTCCCTAAGTCTAAACTAATATCTGAGCTGTTCCAAAACACCTAAAACTTGATTTTTTAACATATTGGGCATTTACACTTGTTGAGTCAATGACCGCTGCCATAGTAACAATAACAGTTATTGTAACACAGCAAGAACATAATTATCATATCAATAAGTTGTTACAGTTACAGGACATCTTTAAAACCACAAAAGAGCAGACATTACTTTGAGGAGTTAAACAAGATGAAAACATCCATGGTTGACAAGTCGCTACATTAGGTACGTTAAGTTTTCTGGAATCATTGGTGAAAAGAAGAACATAAGGAGAGGATAGACAAGCCAAAATAGAGTAAATAGAGTCATTTTCTGGTTGGAGTTTGCGCTGCAGCAGCTGTTAGTCCCGCCGGGATCTTGATGTTTCTTTTGCCTCTTCTGCCGGTGGGAGCAGCGGCCTTCACCCCGCCCTCTGACACTGGCGCTGTAACGGGGCTGCGAGTGCGGTGCACTGGGTTCCGTCAGTCAGGCTGGCCCCGCCCGCAGCTTTTGGTGCACGGCTGTTTCCCGCGGCGGTGGCGGCAGAGAAGTTCCCTTTTTCTTTTGTGGCGAATCAGTCTGTCCGGGATCCAAATTGACGAATCTGCACCCTGTGGAAAAAATATAAACACTTCCTCGACCCGCAGCAAATTCTGGGTCGGGATCTTTTTGTTATCTGGAGATCTTTTTGCTTTACCAATGGCTTTTTATTTTACTGTTCCAAACGAATCAGCATTTAACTTATTACAAAGAGAACATGTTGTAAAATCTGATGGGGGAAAACTATACTTAATTTCTCCTTTTTTAATTTTTGAATTAACAAAGCACGTGAGGGTAAATGATGCAAGATCTGATCACAAGAATTTCCTATAGCAATCTGCCAATCATCAAACATTTGAAAAGCATCAAGTTGTTTTTTGTTATATGGAATTACAATTTTTGATGGCTCTTTACTAAACAATTTAATAAATCAGTATGCTTGAATTAATCTTTTAAATTAATATGGCAGTAATTTTTTCTTAGGCAGAGGCCATTGTTCCACCAAGTTGGGATAAGATAAAACTATTTTTTGGGGGGTCATTAGATGGAACCAATGGGCCTTCTTGTCACAAGCATCCTGTAGGTATACATTTTGTGGCAAGAATAATTTAATCTCCTTTTTTGGCAATATTAATCTTAATTAACTGATCATTTAAAGCCTCATTCACTTTAACGAAAGCCAACTGTGTCACACTAGTCAACTTTTTCTTAGAACTGGGATTAGGATTGTTTTTTTTCAGCAATCAAACAAAAGGCTTTAAATCTACAAAAGTCAGTTTTAAATGTGGGCATATCCAATTAATATCAACTAATAATTTTTGGAAATCATTTAAAGTTAGTAAACAATCTCTCAGCAGCTTTAAAAGGACATTATCAGTTTTAAAACTTTTGGCAGACCCAAATATAAGAAGCAAGAAAAGCTTTTTTAATGATCTTTTTATAACCCAAATCTGGTCTATAGCCTTTTAGATGACAAGTAGCCATTTAATCTTTGCTTGAATACTTCCAGCAACGGGGAGCTCACTATTCACCAAGGTTTTAAACTCTCTCTCACCTCTTACTCTATAGCATTTTTATCCTGCATACCACCTTTTCTAATCCCACCAACTCCTTTTCAGTAGTATATGTTGGCCAGGAGCTGCGCTAGTCTCTCAGCAATCTAAGAAACGTCTTGTCTATTGTCTAACAGCCATGACATTTTATATCTTTAAAAAATCTTTTAAAGGCCAAGAAGCTGCAATTTTTTGCACCCAAAAAGCTAGATCTAGATCCTCTGGGGCTTTTTTTGTCTGGTTTTTCTGTCTGGTAATAAGGTAAAAGCAAAAGCTGTGCTATTTTTTAATTTTAATTACACAGTTTTAGCAGGTGGCGATATCAAAACTTCAATTTTTTAGTATAATCAGAATTTACTACACAAGAACTACCGAAATTTTTTGAAAAGAAAGCAAGCTATGGCCCCAGCACAAGTCTTACAATGTCCTCAGGAAGGGGACTAGCCACTGGAATCTGAGTCAGGAGCTATTATTATTAAGGTGGTGGAACTGAGGTCCAGGCCTGAGCTACCTGGGGTTGTTTGGTACGGCTTGTTATCTCTGTTTAGCAAGACATTTTGGCAAAAAATGTTCTATTTGGCCTCAAGAGAAACATTTTGCATTTGTAAAGTCCTTTTTATTACGAATATTTTTCTTTTTTTTCCTGTTTTTCTTCCTTTTTCTTTTTTTTGTTGGGTGAGGCCCCTCCTGAGGGGATTTTATGCAAGGAGCAAGCTCTGTTTTAAAAGCTCTTTTGCTCAAAAATATTGTCACTATCGTTTTCAAACTTAAGCAATGTTCTGGGAGGCTTTGGATATAAAGTGGGGAGTTCTTAAGCCCTGGGGAGGCGCAAGCAGAGGTTGCAGTGGTCGCCTTAAATAAGACAACTCTTTTAAAGGTTTGGTTTGTGTAGAGGGGGAGGGGGCTCTCCAGGGCGCTCGGCCGCTGCGTCCTATAAGCACCCTCCTTCCTCGGGAGGAAGAGTACAGTCTCTCTCCTTTTGTTTGCCAATGGCAGAAAATATGATCTGCGTAATAGGTGGAGACCCACTACGATCCACTGCTATAGTCTCTCCCATAGGCTATCTAACTAACAGCCTCATGACGGGGGTCCAGAACATTTGTAATAATATTTTACAGAGCAAAAGCATTTACAGGCCCATGCAAAGTATAATTAGTTTTTAGCTGTTTTATTACCTTTATCCAAGTATCTAAATCTCTTTTCTGGAAACCAAGGACATTGGTCTCGTAACACGAGCCTTTTAATCTTTAATTTGTCTTTTTTGTTTAACAGTTACAAAATTACTTGTATAAAGAGGTGTCATTGTTTTGAGTCATTGTTACCCGTGTCAGAAAATTAAGAGTTATAGAAAAGTCTGCCTTGACAAAAAGGTTTTACCTTAGCCAAGGGGGGTTTTGTTTTAAACCCTAAGATAGCAGGTTTCTTTTCAACCTCTAGAGCACCAGGTTTCTCTTAAACCCTTGAACACTTCCCACTCGTCCTCACCCTGTCTATCCTACAGGGGGGTCCGCGGCACCCTGAGTGGGGTCCTAGCCGTCCCGAACACTCAACACTGGGGGAGTACCCGAAAGTACTCCGGGGGGAGTGATTAAGTCACTCCGGGGGGAGCAACAGAGAGTGCTCCGGGGGGGAGCAACAGAGAGTGCTCCAGGGGGAGCTTTTGCTCCGAGGAACCTACCTTTGAATAGCCTGTTCCGGGCACCACTTGCTGGGGTCCAGCCCCGGTGGATCCAGGGAATTCGAAGGGTGGACGGCGTTGGCGTGGAAAGACTTGTTTGTTTATTAATGTAAGATTAGATTAAGAAACTATAGTGTAGTAAGAAGATTAAGTGGAGGAAGAGGGCTGAATAGCTTGGTTTACGCGGAAGGCCAATAAAATTCCAGACAAGGAATTTGCACCATCTACGTTGGGCCACCGGCGCACGCTTGAATATCTAAGGGTGCCTCGCCTTAAGCTCCCTTTCGTGCGGGTCTTAACAGCCGGGGCAAGTAAGTAGACCTGGCGAGCCTCCGCGCCCCAGATGGAGATTCAGCCTGAAGTTAAAGTAAAGAGCAGAGAGAGGGAAGGGGAGAGAAGAAGAGAGAGAGAGAGACATGGGGGGAGCCAGAGTCCCAAGAAACCAGGCCGAGAGACTAGTTCGAGAAACTGGCCCCCATCCTTTATTGTTCAGAAGGCCTTTTATACTTTTGATAAAAACACGGAGATCATTGGGTAACACAAAATTATGTAGCGTTCGCAACCCAGATTCTTTCCGTATATCATTTTGTATACAAAAGGTCTCAGGTGATTTACATTATCTTTTGGCCAAGAGGCTTGTTAACACTTTTTGGCTCTCTTCCTTAATGAATGTTAATTTTGTTTCCCCTGAAGTGTTTTTTTTTTTTTTAATCTGCATCTCCTTAAAGCATTAAAGTTACATCTCTATAGAACAAAGGTGCAGTGGGATATAACAAAGAAGGTACTTAACTCAAAGATCTAATGTTGCTAATACCAGGTCTACTACTTGTTTTTCTATATACCAACTATATCTAAAAATAAAGGATATGAAAATTTGGCAGCAAGCATTGACCCAAAAAATGAAACCATTAATCAGTCCTATTCTAAAGATTTTGACTCCTCGGAAGCTCCTACATTCCTAGGATGTTTTAAGCTTTCTGTGCCTCCTGCGGTCAGGAGGCCTCAAACAATCACATGCGCAGCTGCACGAGTCGTGCAGGCAGGCTAGAAAGCCATCGGAGGGGTTTTTGGATTGAAACACTCTTTCAAATGCAGAAGACTAAAGCCCTGAATTGACTTTTTCCAGAAAATGTCAGAAGAGTGGAAAAGCAGAGCACAAAAGCCGGCAGATTTTTGTTGGGGTACGTGCTTAGGAATTTGCAGAGGGGTCCCTGAAGTCTGAGCACGCCTTGCGTATGTCAGCTTCCTTCCTCATGACCTTGTACGGGCGGGATTCCTCACACTGGCTCCCAGCAGGTGCCGGAACCTGAGGATTCCTCTCCAGTGCTGACATGGATCTTTGGGGTACTTCTGGAGTCTCCCCAGGGGAGTCAGTCCTCGTCTCGAGTGGGGGCATGAACGTGCGGTTTCCTCTCGAAGCTGTAGCAGCAGAGTCAGCCTTCCCTTCGCGTGGATCAAGGGATCTGTGGCTTTCCCTCGAGGCTTTCCCACGGAGGCTTTCCCACGAGGACTTTCCCACAGGGCTGTCCACGTGCCACCGTGGTGTGAGTCGATCCTCGGCTTGAAGGTCGAGGCCAGTGCAGGGAAAACAGGTTTCCCTGGAATGGACTGAGACATCTGGGGGAGTGTGGGAACGGTGGCACGAACCTGGAGTTCCTCTCCCGTTTCAAGTGGAGAGCGCCTCCTCTTGAGATGCGACGGAACGCTGGGAATACTTTCCCGAACACGCAGGGAAAGGATCCCTCCTCTAGAGCTATGAGGCGGAAACGGGGCTCCTCTGTATGTGGGCGGGACTCTCGTCCTTCTTCTCGAGTGGAGTCGGGTATGACGGGGAACTTCTTGAGTTGCAGCAATGGGTGTGAAGGACCCTTGGGAAATTCCAGCGTTTAGGTGTGATTAGCCTCGAGGAGCCTCATCGGAAAAGGGCCTCATCTCGCCTGGAGGGGAGAACCTCCTGGATTTTCAAGAGTTGCGGCCGGTGCTCTCGACTTACCACGGGGACCTCAGGGACCCGCTCTGGGGGCCTCAGGAAAGGCCAGTCCCCTTGCGAGTTGCTCGGGGCCTCCGGGGGCCTCTCGGGTTTCCTCTCCCGTCGATTCTGGGGCCTAAAACCTTTGTGTGGAGTCAGCGCCGGAACCTGAGAATTCCTCTCCAGTGCTGACATGGATCTTGGGGTACTTCTGGAGTCTCCCCATGGGAGTCAGTCCTTGTCTCGAGTGGGGGCATGCACGTGCGCATTCCTCCCGAGCTGTAGCAGCAGTGTCACGCTTCCCTTCGCGGGATCAAGGGATCAGGGGCTTTCCCTCGAGGCTTTCCCACGAGGCTTTCCCACGAGGCTTTCCCACAGCGGCCGTCCCACGTGCCACCGTGGTGTGAGTCGATCCTCGGCTTGAAAGTTGAGGCAGTGCAGGGAAAACAGGTTTCCCTGGAATGGACTGACACATCTGGGGGACTCTGGGAATGTGCACGACCCTGTAGTTCCTCTCGCCTTTCCTGTGGAGAGCGCCTCCTCTTGAGATGCGACGGGAACGCCGGAATTCTTTCCCGACACGCAGGGAAAGGATCCCTCCTCTCGAGCTAGGAGGCGGAAACGGGGCTCCTCTGGATGTGGGCGGGACTCTCGTGCTTCCTCTCTGAGATGGAGACGGGTATGTCGTGGAACTTCTTGAGTTGCAGCAATGGGTGTGAAGGACCCTTTGGAAGTTCCAGAGTTAGGTGTGATTAGCCTCGAGACGCCTCAGCGGAAATGGCCTCATCTCGCCTGGAGGGGAGAACCTCCTGGATTTTCTCGAGTTGCGGCAGGTGCTCTCGACTTACGTACGGGGACCTCAGGGACCCGCTCTGGTGGCCTCAGGAAAGGCCAGTCCCCATGCGAGTTACTCGGGCTTCTCCCTCGGGATTCCTCTCCCGTTCGATGCCGGGGCCTAAGACCTTGTGTGGAGATCGGTGCCGGAACCTGAGGATTCCTCTCGCAGTGCTGACATGGATCGTTGGCGTACTTCTGGAGTCTCCCCAGGGGAGTCAGTCGTCAGTCTCGAGTGGGGGCATGCACGTGTCGCTTTCCTCCCGAGCTGTAGCAGCAGTGTCACGCTTCCCTTCTCGTGATCAAGGGATCTGTGGCTTTCCCTCGAGGCTTTCCCACGAGGCTTTCCCACAGAGGCTTTCCCAACAGGGCTGTCCCACGTGCCAACCGTGGTGTGAGTCGATCCTCGGCTTAGAAAGTCGAGGCAGTGCAGGGAAAACAGGTTTCCCTGGAATGGACTGAGACATCTGTGGGACTCTGGTAATGGTGTCACGACCCTGGAGTTCCTCTCGCCTTTCCTGTCGGAGAGCGCCTCCTCTTGAGATGTGACGGGAACGCCGGGAATTCTTTCACCGAACCACGCAGGGAAAGATCCCTCCTCTCGAGCTAAGAGGCGGAAACGGGGCTCCTCTGGATGTGAGGCGGGACTCTCGTGCTTCCTCTCAAGTGGAGACGCGTATGTCGGGGAACTTCTTGAGTTGCAGCAAGGGTGTGAAGGACCCTTTGGAAGTTCCTAGAGTTAGGTGTGATTAGCCTCGAGACGCCTCAGCGGAAATGGGCCTCATCTCGCCTGGAGGGGAAACCTCCTGGATTTTCTCGAGTTGCGTCAGGTGCTCTCGACTTACGACGGGGACCTCAGGGACCCGCTCTGGTGGCCCTCAGGAAAGGCCAGTCCCCATGCGAGTTGCTCGGGGCCTCTCGGGATTCCTCTCCCGTAGATGCCGGGCCTAAGACCTTGTGTGGAGTCGGTGCCGGAAGCTGAGGATTCCTCTCCAGTGCTGACATGGATCTTGGGGTACTTCTGGAGTCTCCCCAGGGGAAGTCAGTCTCGTCTCGAGTGGGGTCATGCACGTGCGCTTTCCTCCCGAGCTGTAGCAGCAGTGTCCCGCTTCCCTTCGCGTGGATCAAGGGATCTGTGGCTTTCCCTCGAGGCTTTCCCACGAGGCTTTCCCACAGAGGCTTTCCCAACAGGGCTGTCCCACGTGTCCACCGTGGTGTGAGTCGATCCTCGGCTTGAAAGTCGAGGCAGTGCAGGGAAAACAGGTTTCCCTGGAATGGACTGAGACATTCTGGGGGACTCTGGGAATGGTGGACACGACCCTGGAGTTCCTCTCGCCTTTCCTGTGGAGAGCGCCTCCCTTGAGATGCGACGGGAACGCCGGGAATTCTTTCCCGACACGCAGGGAAAGGATCCTCCTCTCGAGCTAGGAGGCGGAAAAGGGCTCCTCTGGATGTGGGCGGGACTCTCGTGCTTCCTCTCGAGTGGAGACGGGTATGTCGGGGAACTTCTTGAGTTGCAGCAAGGGTGTGAAGGACCCTTTGGAAGTTCCAGAGGTTAGGTGTGATAAGCCTCGAGATCGCCTCTGCGGAAATGGGCCTCATCTCGCCTGGAGGGGAGAACCTCCTGGATTTTCTCGAGTTGCGGCAGGTGCCTCTCGACTTACGATGGGGACCTCAGAGGACCCGCTCTGGTGGCCTCAGGAAAGGACCAGTCCCCATGCGAGTTGCTCGGGGGCCTCTCGGGGATTCCTCTCCCGTCGATGCTGGGGCCTAAGACCTTGTGTGGAGTCGGTGCCGGAACCTGAGGATTCCTCTGCTAGTGCTGACATGGATCTTGGGGTACTTCTGCGAGTCTCCCCACGGGAGTCAGTCCTCGTCTCGAGTGGGGGCATGCACGTGCGCTTTACCTCCCGAGCTGTAGCAGCAGTGTCACGCTTCCCTTCGCGTGGATCAAGGGTATCTGGGCTTTCCCTCGAGGCTTTCCCACGAGTCTTTTCCACGAGGCTTTCCCACAGCTTTCCCGGGCTGTCCCACGTGCCACCGTGTTGTGATGTCGATCCTCGGCTAGAAAGTCTGAGGCAGTGCAGGAGAAACAGGTTTCCATGGAATGGACTGAGACATCTGGGGGACTCTGGGAATGGGTGGCACGAACTCTGGAGTTCCTCTCGCCTTTCCTGTGGAGAGCGCCTCCTCTTGAATTGCGACGGGAACTCGGTGAATTCTTTCCAGACAACGCACGGAAAGGATCCCACCTCTGGAGCTAAGAGGCAGAAATGGGGCTCCTCTGGATGTGGGTGGGACTCTCGTGCTTCCTCTCGAGTGGCAGACGGGTATGTCGGAGAACTTCTTGAGTTGCAGCAAGGGTGTGAAGGACCCTTTGGAAGTTCCAGAGGTTAGGTGTGATTAGCCTCGAGACGCCTCAGCGGAAATGGGCCTCATCTTGCCTGGAGGGGAGAACCTCCTGGATTTTCTCGAGTTGCGGCAGGTGCTCTCGACTTATGACGGGGACCTCAGGGACCCGCTCTGGTGGACTCAGTAAAGGCCAGTCCACATGCGCGTTGCTCAGGGGCCTCTCGGGATTCCTCTCCCGTCGATGCCGGGGCATAAGACCTTGGTGGAATTCGGTGCCGGAACTTGAGGATTCCTCTCCAGTGCTGACATGGATCTTGGGGTACTTCTGGAGTCTCCCCAGGGGAGTCAGTCGTAGTCTCGAGTGGGGGCATGCACGTGCGATTTCCTCCAGAAGCTGTAGCAGCAGTGTCACGCTTCCCTTCGCGTGGATCAAGGGATCTGTGGCTTTCCCTAGAGACTTTCCCACGAGGCTTTCCCACGGGGCTTTCCCACGAGGCTTTCCCACAGGGCTGTCCCACGTGCCACCGTGGTGTGAGTCGATCCTCGGCTAGAAAGTCAAGACAGTGCAGGGAAAACAGGTTTTCCTGGAATGGACTGAGACATCTGGGGGACTCTGCGAATGGTGGCACGACCCTTGAGTTCCTCTCGCCTTTCCTGTGGAGAGCGCCTCATCTTGAGATGCGACGGGAACGCCGGGAATTCATTACCAACGACACAGGGAAAGGATCCCTCCTCTCGAGCTACGAGGCGGACACGGGGCTCCTCTGGATGTGAGCGGAGCTCTTGTGCTTCCTCTCGAGTGGAGACGGGTATGTCATGGAAATTCTTGAGTTGCAGCAAGGGTGTGAAGGACCCTTTGGAAGTTCCAGAGATTAGGTGTGATTAGCCTCGAGACGCCTCAGCGGAAATGGGCCTCATCTCGCCTGGAGGGCAGAACCTCCTGGATTTTCTCGAGTTGCGGCAGGTGCTCTCGACTTACAACAGGGACCTCAGGGACCCGCTCTGGTGGCCTCAGGAAAGGCCAGTCCCCATGCGAGTTGCTCGGGGGCCGCTCGGGATTCCTCTCCCATCGATGCCGGGCCCTAAGACCTTGTGTGGAGTCGGTGTCGGAAACTGAGAATTCCTCTGCAGTGCTGACATCGCTCTTGGGGTACTTCTGAAGTCTCCCCAGGGGAGTGAGTCCTCGTCTCCAGTCGGGGTATGCACGTGCCTTTCCTCCCGAGCTGTAGCAGCAGTGTCACGCTTCCCTTCCCGTGGATCATAGGATCTGTGGCTTTCCCTCGAGGCTTTCCCATGAGGCTTTCCCACGACGCTTTCCCACCAGGCTTTCCAACGAGGCTTTCCCCAGTGATGTCCCACGTGCCACCGCGGTGTCAGTCGATCCTCGGTTTGAAAGTCGAGCAGTGCGGGGAAACAGGCTTCCCTGGAATGGACTGAGACATCTGGGGGACTCTGGGAATGGTGACACGACCCTGGAGTTCCTCTCGCCTTTCCTGTGGAGAGCGCCCCCTCTTGATATGTGACGGGAACGCCGAGAATTCTTTTCCGAACACGCAGGAAAGGATCCCTCCTGTCGAGCTAGGAGGCAGAAACAGGGCTCCTCTGGATGTGGGCGGGACTCTCGTGCTTCCTCTCGAGTGGAGACGGGTATGTCAGGGAACTTCTTGAGTTGCAGCAAGGGTGTGAAGGGCCCTTTGGAAGGTCCAGAGGTTAGGTGTGATTAGCCTCGAGTCGCCTCTGCGGAAATGGGGCTCATCTCGTCTGGAGGGAAGAACCTCCTGGATTTTCTCGAGTTGTGGCAGGTTCTCTCGACTTATGACGGGGACCTCAGGGACTCGCTCTGGTGGCCTCAGGAAGGCCAGTCCCCATGCGAGTGGCTCGGGGGCCTCTCGGGATTTCACTCCCATCGATGCCGGGGCCTAAGGCCTTGTGTGGAGTCGGTGCAGGAACCTGAGGTTTCCTCTCCTTGCTGACATGGATCTTGGGGTACTTCTGGAGTCTCCCCAGGGAGTCAGTCCTCGTCTGGAGTGGGCGCATGCACATGCGCTTACCTCCCGAGCTGTAGCTGCAGTATCTCGCTTCTCTTCTTGTGGAGTAAGGGATCTGTGGCTTTCCCTCGAGTCTTTCCCACGAGGCTTTCCCACGAGGCTTTCCCAAAGGGCTGTCCCACATGCCACCGTTGTTTGAATCGATACTCGGCTTGAGAGCCAAGGCAATGCAGGGAAAACAGGTTTCCGTGAAATGGACTGAGACATGTGGGGGACTCTGGGAATGGTGGCACCACCCTGGAGTTCCTCTCGCCTTTCCTGTGGAGAGCGACTCCTCTTGAGACGCTATGGGAACGCCGGGAATTCTTTCCCGACAACGCAGGGAAAGGATCCCTCCTCTCGAGCTGGGAGACGGAAACGGGGCTCCTCTGGATGTGGGCAGGCCTCTCCGTGCTTCCTCTCGAGTGGAGACAGGTATGTCAGGGAACTTCTTGAGTTGCAGCAAGGACGTGAAGGACCCTTTGGAAGTTTCAGAGGTTAGGTGTGATTAGCCTCGAGACGTCTCAGCGGAAATGGGCCTCATCTCGCCTGGAGGGGAGAACCTTCTGGATTTTCTCGAGTTGCGGCAGGTGCTCTCGACTTACGACGGGGACCTCAGGGACCCGCTCTTGTGGCCTCAGGAAAGGCCAGTCCCCATGCGTGTTGCTCGGGGCCTCTCGGGATTCCTCTCCCGTCGATGCCCGGGCCTAAGACCTTGTGTGGAGTCAGTGCTGGAACCTGAGGATTCCTCTCCAGTGCTGACATGGATCTTGGGGTACTAATGGAGTCTCCCTAGTGGAGGCAGTCCTCGTCTCGAGTGGGGGCATGCACGTGCGATTTCCTCCGAGCTGAAGCAGCAGTGTCACGCTTCCCTTCGCGTGGATCAAGGGATCTGTGTCTTTCCCTCGAGGCTTTCCCACGAGGCTTTCCCACGAGGCCTTCCACAGGGCTGTGCCACGTGCCCACCGTGGTGTGAGTCGATCCTCGGCTTGAAAGTCGAGGCAGTGCAGGGAAAACAGGTTTCCCTGGAATGGAATGAGACATCCGGGGACTCTGGGAATGGTGGCACGACCCTGCAGTTCCTCTCCCCTTTCCTTTGGAGAGCGCCTCCTCTTGAGATGCGATGAGAATGCCGGGAATTCTTTCCCGACCAAGTAGGGAAAGGATCCCTCATCTCGAGCTACGAGCCGGAAACGGAGCTCCTCTGGATGTGGCCGGGACCCTCGTGCTTCCTCTTGAGTGGAGACGGGTATGTCGGGGAACTTCTTGAGTTGCAGCATGAGCTGTGAAAGACTCTTTAGAAGTTCCAGAGTTCACGTGTGATTAGCCTCGAGACACATCAGTGGAAACGGGCCTCATCTCACCTGCAGGGGAGAACCTCCTGGATTTTACCGAGTTGCGGCAGGTGCTCTCGACGTACGACGGGGACCTCATGGACCCGCTCTGGTTACCTCAGGAAAGGCCAGTCCCCATGTGAGTTGCTAGAGGTCCTGTCGCTATTCCTCTCCCGTCGATGCCAGGGCCTAAGACCTTGTGTGGAGTCGGTTCCGGAACCTGAGGATTCCTCTCCAGGGCTGACATGCATCTTGGGGTATTTCTGGAGTCTCCCCAGGGGAGTCAGTTCTCGTCTCGAGTAGGGCATGCACGTGCGCTTTCCTCCCGTGCTGTAGCAGCCAGTGTCACGCTTCCCGTCGCGTGGATTAAGGGATCTGTGGCTTTCCTCGAGGCTTTCCCACGAGGCCCACGAGGCTTTCCCACAGGGTTGTCACACGTGCCACCAGGTGTGAGTCGATCCTCAGC
>NW_017194062.1:0-9514 GCF_001704415.2 Capra hircus
GTAAAGTCCAAGCAGGGCTGGCTGACGGTCAGTGTCATTTCAGAGCGTGCCAGTGGATGTGGCGGGCGATGAGGGGGGGCACCCCGTTCACCTCCCCGAGGGGGGGTCGGACCACCACCACCCCCCTGCCCGTGAGGCCCAGTGCAGGCTCCAGGTGAGCGTGCCCATGGAGGGATCAGCCCAAGTGGGAATGGAGAGGAAGCGGGGAAGGCCGCCTCCACAGAAACCAGCCAGGACACACGGCAGGGGCCAGTCTCAGGCTGCCACGGAGCTCAGCACACCGGCTCTGACCCAGAGCCCCGAGAACCCGTGCCTCTGAGGCAGCAGGAGAACCTGGAGCCCAGCACGGCAGAGCACAGAGGTGAGGAGGCTGGGGCTGTGCATGTGAGTGTGTGAGGAGGGGCTGCTGAGCTACACTGGGGAGGAGTCCCCCAGAGCTGGGTCTGGGCCTGGAACAAAGGCTGGCCTCACACCACCCATCTTTCACACTGCAGTCAGAGCGCATCCTATGCTGGGGATTCTTTGGGATTCTCTGGGAAGCTTTCTGTCCCCGTATACACACATCAAAATGCTGGCGATGGGTAACCTTCTCTTCTCTCACAGCTCTAGCTCTGGCCTCTAATGACAACCAGACTCCACTTGCAAGTCCTGTCCCTACAGCAGCGGAGTCTCCCGGCGCAGAGAGAGATCCACTGAGGGGAGATCGAGGCCTGCGACTTCCCTTGCCCAAGACACCTGGGCCGCTGGGTTCTGGCCAGCACCCTGGGCATATGGGGCCTCTGTGCCTGCAGGAGCCCCAGCCACAGGCACCGACGTCCCGCCCCTCAGCGAGAACATGCACCTGCACCTGCACCTGCACCTGCACCTGTACCTGCTCGGCTTCGGCAGGAGAACCCGAGTCAGGGGATGCGTCACCACCTCTGCGGGGAGAGCCTGCCCTGGCTCGTGCCCAAGACCCAGATGCCCACCATGCCTGACCCACCCCTGCAGGGAGAACCGGCCCCCGCTCTGGACAGAGCCCCAGAGCCCTTTCTGAAAACCCTTCGTCCGCGGGAGCGGTTGGCTCTGCAGCCCCCATCCCTGCCTGCTTCCCCTGGATGCCATCCACTCCTCCCCACCCAGGGCACACTGAGTGCCCTTCCCCTGAGCTGATTTGCATCTGCTTCCTGGGCAGCTTTCTTGGGATGTTTTTTTTTGTATGGCTTTATGTATTTTTTTTTGGTTAAGTTTTGTTAATAAATGTTCCTTTATTTGATGCAATTTGGGCATATTAAGGCGTTCACAATGCTGTGTAACCATCACCACTGTCTACATTCGGACCCTCTCATTCTATCCCCCACTTCCCAGCAAAGCCTGGATCCCTGTCAAGCACACCCCATTCCTCCCTCCCCCACCTGACAACATTTAGTCTTCTTCTTTCTCCGTTTCTTCCCATTCTTTGGGTGTCTGCAATCAATGCTAATCACTGAAATGATAGAAAAATGGATTTTTTTTTTTTTTCCTGTGGAAAGGGAAACCTCCGGTCGCTTCGTCTTGTTAGACTCTTTGCAGCCCCATGGTTTTTACAGTCCATCGAATTATCTAGGGCAGGGTACTGGAGGGGGTAACTTTTGCATTCTCCAGGGGATTTTTCTGACTCTCCACATATTGTAAGACTCAACTTGAGAATTCTTGTTTTTATTTCATTTGAAGTAGGCTTTGGGTAACGGAAAGGACAGTGTAGGTACTTTCAAGATGTCATCTGCAAGACGAAGCCCTTTTGGCAAATGTGGTCAGAACCTGCAGGTAGGCATTGCTGTTGTAAATGTGACCTCTCAGCCAGAAGGGAGATGTGGAGCTCTTGCTGTTCCACGAACACATTCCCGGAAGAAGCCAAAAGAGAGAGCTGGAAAACGAACACCACCAACGACCAAAAAGCGTTCCTCCCTGGACAAAGCTAGAGAAAACCCAACATCCTATTGCCCCAAAACCCTCTTGGCAAGGAATGTTCAGTGAGGAAGAGAAGACACATGTGAGGGTGACAGGCCATGCCCACGGCCAGTGTAGTTGAGAGTCGGCCTGACCTCTCAGATGAAGACACACGGCAGTGTAAACCCTTTGCAGACGGCAGCGATGGTCAGCACCGTGTTACGTGTTTAGTCTGGTGTCAACATGCCCGGGTACCACACGACGGAGCAGACCTGGCTCTCTTCCTCTGCCGCACATCACTCCCTCAGGAAGGCAGCTCAGGAGCTTTCAGGAGTGTGCCTGCCTGGCTGGCTCAGCCATGAGCTGCGACCACCTCCAGGGCAGACTCCACCTTCTCTTGTCTATGCACCGAAAACCTGCACACGGTGCCAAAGCATCAGTTCTTCGGCACTCAGCTGTCTTCACAGCCCAGCTCGCACATCCATACATGACAACTGGAAAAACCATAGCCTTGACTAGACGGACCTTGGTTCGCAAAGTAATTAATGTCTCTGCTTTTGCATATGCTCTCTAGGTTGGTCCTAACTTTCCTTCCAAGGAGTAAGCGTCTTTTAATTTCATGGCTGCAGTCACCATCTGCAGTGATTTTGGAGCCCCCAAAATAAAGTCTGACACTGTTTTCACAATCCCCCCGTCTATTTGCCAGGACGTCATGGGACCAGATGCCATGATCTTCGTTTTCTGAATGTTGAGCTTTAAGCCAACGTTTTCACTCTCCTTTTCACTCTCATCAAGTGGCTCTTTGGAGTTCCTCCTCACTTTCTGCCATAAGGGTGTTGTCATCTGCATATCTCAGGTTACTGGTATTTCTCCTGGCAATCTTGATTCCAGCTTGTGCTTCTTCCAGCCCAGCCTTTCTCATGATGTACTCTGCACATAAGTGAAATAAGCAGGGGGACAATCTACAGCCTTGACGTACTCCCTTCCCTATTGGGACCCATTCTGTTGTCCCACGTCCAGTTCTAACGGTTGCTTCCTGACCTGCATGTAGGTTTCTCACGAGGCAGGTCAGGGGGTCTGGTATCCCGATCTCTTGAAAATTTTCCAACAGGTTAGTGTGATCCAACCCCTAGAATGAAAAGGACATCTTTTGGCGGGTGTTAGTTCTCAAAGGTCTTGAAAGTCTTCGCAGAACCGCTCAACGGCAACTTCTTTGGCGTCACTGGTTGGGGCATAGGCTTGGATTGCCATGGTATCGAATGGTTTGCCTTGCAAACGAACAGAGATCATTCTGTCGTTTTGGAGATGGCATCCACGCACAGCATTTCAGAGTCTATTCTTGACCATGATGGCTACTCCATTTCTTCTAAAGGAATCCTGCCCACAGTAGCACATATACTGGTCATCTGAGTTCAATTCACCCATTCCAGTCTGTTTTAGTTCGCTGATTCCTAGGATGTCGATGTTCACTCTTGCCATCTCCTGTCTGACCGCTTCCAAAGTAGCCTTGATTCACGGAACCTAACACTCCAGGTTCCTAGGCAATATTGCTCTTTACGGCATCGGACCTTGCTTGTGTCACCAGTCGCATCCACAACTGGGTATTGTTTTGGCTCTGGCTCCATGCCTTCAGTCTTTCTGGAGGTATTTCTCCACTGACCTCCAGTAGCATACTGGGCACTTACCGACCTGGGAGTTCCTCTCTCAGTATCCTTTCACTTTGCCGTTTCATACTGTTCATGGGGTCCTCAAGGCAAGACTACTGAAGTGGTTTGCCATTCCCTTCTCCAGCGGACCATATTCTGTCAGACCTGTCCATCACGACCCGTCCGCCTCGGGTGGCCCCTCACGGCATGGCCTAGTTTCATTGAGACAGACAAGGCTGTGGTCCATGTGATCAGACTGGCTCGTCATCTGTGATTACGGTCTCAGAGTGTCTGCCTCTGATGTCGTCTCACAACACCTACCGTCTTACTTGGGTTTCTCTTCCCTTGGTCGTGGGGTATCTATTCACGGCTGCTCCAGCAAAGCGCAGCCACTGCCTCCTTACCTTGGACGAGGGCCATCTATCTCATCAGGGCCACCCCTCCTGACCTTGAATGTGCAGTAGCTACTCTCGGCGCTCTTGCACCCGCACACAACCTTTTAGTGCTGTGGAAAATACAAATCTGACTGTGCCAACCACAAGTAAAGTGAAGTCGCTGCATCGTGTCCGACTCTTTGTGACTCCATGGACTGGAGCCCACCGGGCTCCTCCATCCATGGAATTCTCTAGGCAAGAGGACTGGAGTGGGTTGCCAGTTCCTTCTCCGGGGATCTTCCTGTCCCGGGGATCAATCCACGGCTCCACAATGCGGGCAGACGCTTTACCACCTGAGCCACCAGGGAATCAAGCTTTCGCAAATCAAAAAGACACTAGACTGAACATAAGAGACGACTTGCCAGTGATGGATCTGATTAAGCGATTCATAGGTAAAATAGACTAAGAACAAACCGCACGCAGGCCTCCAAGAAAAACCACACCACCCTTGTCCCATTCCCCAACACCAACTCCCACCGAAACCCTTTATCTCACTCGAACCTATCCCTCAAACCTAACCCGAAGCTCACAATATACGTGTGCATTCAGAGGCATCCATCCATCCACAGGAGAGACACGGAGAAAGAGGAAAAGGAAGACAGAGACTGAATTTCGAAAGGAAAAGAAAGACATGTCTAGAGAGAGACACTGAACAAAAGAGAGGAAATGAGTAGATTTTACAGACCTTTTCATAAATCTATGTGGAAGTTAGAAGCAATGACAGTGCCCATCCACCCCAGAAGGGGCAAGATGACCCAAGGTGATGAGAGGAAAAGAGAAGAATGCAGGGAGCCATGATAGGCTCAGCCCCCCCACAGAAGCCGAGATGGGGCACTTGAAGCAGAATCTCCATGGCAAAAGAGGACCAGAAAGTTGGGTCCTCTTTTAAATTAGAGAAAGTGACCTTCGAGTCTTCCTTTCAGTCCTCCATTGGGGGTGGGGGGTGGTTGTGGGGTGGCCGCTGGTGGTGGGGGTGGGCAGGGTCCCCCAAACAGGCAGGAAGGGGAGTGCCTTTTCGTAGGTCCCAGAGCCCATCCAGGCCTGTCTCTGCCCCATTCTGTGCTAGGTCAGCACTGGATTGAAGCCTGCCTTTGGGAAGCCCCAGTGCACAAGCTCCATGAGATACCAACCCCAGGTTGAAAGGCATGTAGGTGCGGTAGGCTGACAGACCTAGGCAGGAGATGGGACATTGACCCCCCACTCTGCAGATGGAGAGGATGGGGAAACCCTGAGGGGCATATGGCTTGTCCAGGGCCACGTCCCAGTGAGAAGAAGGAGGCCTGTCTGAAAGAGCTGTGTCCTCATAGCTGAGGGCCTGGCTGCACCCAGGCCTGCCAGAGCTGTGGGGTGGGCGGTGTGGGTGTCACTGTGCCTGCACATGGCCTAAGGGGCTGGGTGAACAGACTGAAACCCAGAGGTTCGCTTGGGGAGCTTTGTGGAAGGGACCTCAGCGAGGAACCCGGGAGATGACGTCACTTCCTGGCAACAGAACCCAACAGAACCCGGACCCCGGGTCTCCAGGCTTCACAGCGGAGAGGAGCCCGCAGCCAGTTCGCGGGCTCTCAAGATGTTTTGTTGTTTGCCCCTTCCCAGAGGCCGTCGCCCCGGGAGAGCTCAGCAGCAGAACGTGTGGCATCGCGCTCGACAGTGGCTCCGGAACCCCCCGAGAGGCCTGTGGCCCTTTTCGCGAAGGAACGGAAAGGTAACACGGGAGCCCCAGGCCGGGCCATGTCCCCTCTCCCATCCCACCCGGGGAACCCTGAGTCCTTTCCCTGTCTGTGTGGATGAGGGCTTCTCGGGGTATGTCTGCCTCAAGTAAGCCCCGGCCGATGTGGGTCAGAAGTCTGTGGGCTGGGTGGCTGGCTGTGTCCACACCCCAGGGGAGAGCAGGGTGGGCGCGATGGGGAGAGTCCAGGCAGCACCGGCTGCCCAGGAAGACCCCACGTGCTCGGGGGGGGGGGTTCGGGGGCGGGGCGGGGGCGGGGGTCTTGGGAGGGAGGGGTCTCCTCGGTCCAGGGTGGGTACCCGAGCAGACACGTTTCTGCCGGCAGCAGAATTTCAAGTGGGCAGAGGCAGCCGCCGTACTGGTCAGGCCCAGCTCAGTAAAGTCCAAGCAGGGCTGGCTGACGGTCAGTGTCATTTCAGAGCGTGCCAGTGGATGTGGCCGATGAGGGGGGCACCCCGTTCACCTCCCCGAGGGAGGGGTCGGACCACCACCACCCCCCTGCCCGTGAGGCCCAGTGGCAGGCTCCAGGTGAGCGTGCCCATGGAGGGATCAGCCCAAGTGGGAATGGAGAGGAAGCGGGGAAGGCCCGCTCCACAGAAACCAGCCAGGACACACGGCGGGGCCCAGTCTCAGGCTGCCACGGAGCTCAGCACACCCGGCTCTGACCCAGAGCCCCGAGAACCCGTGCCTCTGAGGCAGCAAGAGAACCTGGAGCCCAGCACGGCAGAGCACAGAGGTGAGGAGGCTGGGGCTGTGCATGTGAGTGTGTGAGGAGGGGCTGCTGAGCTACACTGGGAGGAGTCCCCCAGAGCTGGGTCTGGGCCTGGAACAAAGGCTGGCCTCACACCACCCATCTTTCACACTGCAGTCAGAGCGCATCCTATGCTGGGGATTCTTTGGGATTCTCTGGGAAGCTTTCTGTCCCCGTATACACACATCAAAATGCTGGCGATGGGTAACCTTCTCTTCTCTCACAGCTCTAGCTCTGGCCTCTAATGACAACCAGACTCCCACTTGCAAGTCCTGTCCCTACAGCAGCGGAGTCTCCCGGCGCAGAGAGAGATCCACTGAGGGGAGATCGAGGCCTGCGACTTCCCTTGCCCAAGACACCGGGCCGGCTGGGTTCTGGCCAGCACCCTGGGCATATGGGGCCTCTGTGCCTGCAGGAGCCCCAGCCACAGGCAGCCGACGTCCCGCCCCCTCAGCGAGAACATGCACCTGCCACCTGCACCTGCACCTGCACCTGTACCTGCTCGGGCTTCGGCAGGAGAGCCCGAGTCAGGGGATGCGTCACCACCTCTGCGGGGAGAGCCTGCCCTGGCTCGTGCCCAAGACCCAGATGCCCACCATGCCTGACCCACCCCTGCAGGGAGAACCGGCCCCCGCTCTGGACAGAGCCCCAGAGCCCTTTCTGAAACCCTTCGTCCGGGGGAGCGGTTGGATCTGCAGCCCCCATCCCTGCCTGCTTCCCCTGGATGCCATCCACTCCCTCCCCACCCAGGGCACACTGAGTGCCCTTCCCCTGAGCTGATTTGCATCTGCTTCCCTGGGCAGCTTTCTTGGGATGTTTTGGTTTTGTTATGGCTTTATGTATTTTTTTTTGGTTAAGTTTTGTTATAAATGTTTCCTTTATTTGATGCAATTTGGGCATATTAAGGCGTTCACAATGCTGTGTAACCATCACCACTGTCTACATTCGGACCCTCTCATTCTATCCCCCACTTCCCAGCAAAGCCTGGATCCCTGTCAAGCACACCCCATTCCTCCTCCCCCACCTGACAACATTTAGTCTTCTTCTTTCTCCGTTTCTTCCCATTCTTTGGGTGTCTGCAATCAATGCTAATCACTGAAATGATAGAAAAATGGATTTTTTTTTTTTTCCTGTCGGAAAGGGAAACTTCCGGTCGCTTCGTCTTGTTAGACTCTTTGCAGCCCCATGGTTTTTACAGTCCATCGAATTATCTAGGGCAGGGTACTGGAGGGGTAACTTTGCATTCTCCAGGGGATTTTTCTGACTCTCCACATATTGTAAGACTCAACTTGAGAATTCTTGTTTTTATTTCATTTGAAGTAGGCTTTGGTAACGGAAAGGACAGTGTAGGTACTTTCAAGATGTCATCTGCAAGACGAAGCCCTTTTGGCAAATGTGGTCAGAACCTGCAGGTAGGCATTGCTGTTGTAAATGTGACCTCTCAGCCAGAAGGGAGATGTGGAGCTCTTGCTGTTCCACGAACACATTCCCGGAAGAAGCCAAAAGAGAGAGCTGGAAAACGAACACCACCAACGACCAAAAAGCGTTCCTCCCTGGACAAAGCTAGAGAAAACCCAACATCCTATGCCCCAAAACCCTCTTGCAAGGAATGTTCAGTGAGGAAGAGAAGACACATGTGAGGGTGGACAGGCGCATGCCCACGGCCAGTGTAGTTGAGAGTCGGCCTGACCTCTCAGATGAAGACACACGGCAGTGTAAACCCTTTGCAGACGGCAGCGATGGTCAGCACCGTGTTACGTGTTTAGTCTGGTGTCAACATGCCCCGGGTACCACACGACGGAGCAGACCTGGCTCTCTTCCTCTGCCGCACATCACTCCCTCAGGAAGGCAGCTCAGGAGCTTTCAGGAGTGTGCCTGCCTGGCTGGCTCAGCCATGAGCTGCGACCACCTCCAGGGCAGACTCCACCTTCTCTTGTCTATGCACCGAAAACCTGCACACGGTGCCAAAGCATCAGTTCTTCGGCACTCAGCTGTCTTCACAGCCAGCTCGCACATCCATACATGACAACTGGAAAAACCATAGCCTTGACTAGACGGACCTTGGTTCGCAAAGTAATTAATGTCTCTGCTTTTGCATATGCTCTCTAGGTTGGTCCTAACTTTCCTTCCAAGGAGTAAGCGTCTTTTAATTTCATGGCTGCAGTCACCATCTGCAGTGATTTTGGAGCCCCCCAAAATAAAGTCTGACACTGTTTTCACAATCCCCCCGTCTATTTGCCAGGACGTCATGGGACCAGATGCCATGATCTTCGTTTTCTGAATGTTGAGCTTTAAGCCAACATTTTCAATCTCCTCTTTGACACTGATCAAGAAGCTCGTTTAGTTCCTCTTCACTTTCTGCCATAAGGGTGTTGTCATCTGCATATCTGAGTTTACTGATATTTCTCCTGGCTATCTTGAATCCAGCCTGTGCTTTTTCCAGCCCAGCGTTTCTCATGATGTACTCTGTAGATAAGTTAAATAAGCAGGGGTACAATATATAGCCTTGATGTACTCCTTTCCCTATTTGAAACCCGTTTCTTATTCCATATCCATTTCTAACTGTTGTTGCCTGACCTGCATGTAGGTTTCTCAAGAGGCAGGTCATGTGATCTCATCTAACCATCTCTTGAAAATTTTCCTACAGTTAAATGTGATCCACACAATCAAAGGCTTTGGTATAGTCAATAAAGCAGAAATAGATGGAACTCTCTTGCTTTTTCGATGATCCAGCGGATGTTGGCAGTTTGGTCTCGGTTCCTCTGCGTTTTCTAAAACCAGCTTGAACATCTAGAAGTTAACAGTTCACATATTGCTGAAGCCTGGCTTGGAGATTGTTGAGCATTACTTTACTAGTATGTGAGATGAGTGAAGTTGTGTGGTATCTTGAGGATTCTTTGGCATTGTCTGTCTTTGGGATTGGAATAAAACTGACCTTTTTTCAGCCCCCTGGCCTCTGCTGAGTTTTCCAAATGTTCTGGCATATTGAGTGCAGCACTTTCACAGCATCATCTTTCAGGATTTGAAATAGCTCAACTGGATTTCCATC
>NW_017194063.1:0-9514 GCF_001704415.2 Capra hircus
GGCGCGTCTCTCGTGCTTCCTCTCGAGTGGAGACGGGGTATGTCGGGGAACTTCTTGAGTTGCAGCAACGGTTGTGAAGGACCTTTGGAAGTTCCAGAGTTTGGTGTGATTAGCCTCGGAGAGGTCTCAGCGGAAATGGGCCTCCTCTCGCCTGGAGGGAGAACCTCCTGGATTTCTCGAGTTGCGGCCGGTGCTCTCGACTTACGACGGGGACCTCAGGGACCCGCTCTGGTGGCCTCAGGAAAGGCCAGTCCCATGGAGATTGCTTCGGGGCCTCTCGGGATTCCTCTCCCGTCGAATGCCAGGGCCTAAGACTTGTGTGGAGTCGGTGCGGAACCTGAGGATTCCTCTCCAGTGCTGACATGGATCTTGGGTACTTCTGGGAGTCTCCCAGGGGAGTCAGTTCCTCGTCTCGAGTGGGGGGCATGCCGTGCGCTTTCCTGCCGAGCTGTAGCAGCAGTGTCACGCTTCCTTCGCGTGGATCAAGGGATCTAGTGGCTTTCCCTCAGAGCTTTCCCACGAGGCTCTTCCCACGAGGCTTTCCCACAGGGCTGTCCCACGTGCCACCGTGGTGTGAGTCGATCCTCGGCTTGAAAGTCGAGGCAGTGCAGGGAAAACAGGTTTCCCTGGAATGGACTGAGACATCTGGGGGACTCTGGGAATGGTGGCACGACCTGGAGTTCCTCTCGCCTTTCCTGTGGAAGTGCCTGCATCTTGAGATGCGACGGGAACGCCAGGAATTCTTTCCCGACCACGCAGGGAAAGGATCCCTCCTCTCGAGCTAGGAGGCGGAAATGGGGCTCTTCTGGATGTGGGCGGGACTTTCGTGCTTCCTCTCGAGTGGAGACGGGTATGTCGGGGAACTTCTTGAGTTGCCAGCAAGGGTGTGAAGGACCCTTTGGAACGTTCCAGAGGTTAGGTGTGATTATCCTCCAGACGCCTCAGCGGAAATGGGCCTCATCTCGCCTGGAGGGGAGAACCTCCTGGATTTTCTCGAGTTGCGTCAGGTGCTCCCGACTTACGACGGGGACCTCAGGGACCCGCTCTGGTGGCCCAAGAATGGCCAATCCCCATGCGAGTTGCTCTGGGGCCTCTCGGGATTCCTCTCCCGTCGATGCCGGGTCCTAAGACCTTGTGTGGAGTCGGTGCCAGAACCTGAGGATTCCTCTCCAGTGCTGACATGGATCTTGGGGTACTTCTGGAGTCTCGCCAGGGGAGTCAGACCTCGTTTCGAGTGGGGGCATGCACGTGCGCTTTCCTCCTGAGCTGTAGCAGCAGTATCACGCTTCCCTTTGCATGGATCAAGGGATCTGTAGCTTCCCCTCGAGGCTTTCCCACTAGGCCTTCCCATGAGGCTTTCCCACAGGGCTGTCCCACGTGCCACCGTGGTGTGAGTCGATCCTCGGCTTGAAAGTCGAGGCAGTGCAGGGAAAACAGGTTTCCCTGGAATGGACTGAGAAATCTGGGGGACTCTGGGAATGGTGGCACGACCCTGGAGTTCCTCTCGCCTTTCCTGTGAAGAGCGCCTCCTCTTGAGATGCGACGGGAACGCCGGGATTCTTTCCCAAACACGCAGGGAAAGGATCCCCCCTGTCGAGCTAGGAGGCGGAAACGGGGCTCCTCTGGATGTGGGCGCGTCTCTCGTGCTTCCTCTCGAGTGGAGACGGGTATGTCGGGGAACTTCTTGAGTTGCAGCAACGGTGTGAAGGACCCTTTGGAAGTTCCAGAAGTTTGGTGTGATTAGCCTCGAGAGGTCTCAGCGGAAATGGGCCTCCTCTCGCCTGGAGGGGAGAACCTCCTGGATTTTCTCGAGTTGCGGCCGGTGCTCTCGACTTACGACGGGGACCTCAGGGACCCGCTCTGGTGGCCTCAGGAAAGGCCAGTCCCCAGGAGAGTTGCTTGGGGGGCTCTCGGGATTCCTCTGCCGTCAATGTCGGTACCTAAGACCTTGTGTGGAGTCGGTGCCGGAACCTGAGGATTCCTCTCCAGTGCTGACATGGACCTTGGGGTACTTCTGGGGTCTCCCCAGGGGAGTCATTCCTCGTCTCGATGGGGGGCATGCACGTGCGCTTTCCTGCCGAGCTGTAGCAGCAGTGTCACGCTTCCCTTCGCGTGGATCAAGGGATCTGTGGCTTTCCCTAGAGCTTTCCCACTAGGCCTTCCCACGAGGCTTTCCCACAGGGCTGTCCCACGTGCCACCGTGGTGTGAGTTGATCCTCGGCTTGAAAGTGGAGGCAGTGCAGGGAAAACAGGTTTCCCTGGAATGGACTGAGACATCTGGTGGACTCTGGGAATGGTGGCACGACCCTGGAGTTCCTCTCGCCTTTCCTGTGGATAGTGCCTGCACTTGAGATGCGACGGGAACGCCAGGAATTCTTTCCCGACCACGCAGGGAAAGGATCCCTCCTCTCGAGCTAGGAGGCGGAAATGGGGCTCTTCTGGATGTGGGCGGGACTTTCGTGCTTCCTCTCGAGTGGAGACGGGTATGTCGGGGAACTTCTTGAGTTGCAGCAAGGGTGTGAAGGACCCTTTGGACGTTCCAGAGGTTAGGTGTGATTATCCTCCAGACGCCTCAGCGGAAATGGGCCTCATCTCGCCTGGAGGGGAGAACCTCCTGGATTTTCTCGAGTTGCGTCAGGTGCTCTCGACTTACGACGGGGACCTCAGGGACCCGCTCTGGTGGCCCCAAGAATGGCCAATCCCCATGCGAGTTGCTCTGGGGCCTCTCGGGATTCCTCTCCCGTCGATGCCGGGTCCTAAGACCTTGTGTGGAGTCGGTGCCAGAACCTGAGGATTCCTCTCCAGTGCTGACATGGATCTTGGGGTACTTCTGGAGTCTCGCCAGGGGAGTCAGACCTCGTATCGAGTGGGGGCATGCACGTGCGCTTTCCTCCTGAGCTGTAGCAGCAGTATCACGCTTCCCTTTGCATGGATCAAGGGATCTGTAGCTTCCCCTCGAGGCTTTCCCACTAGGCCTTCCCATGAGGCATTCCCACAGGTCTGTCCCACGTGCCACCGTGGTGTGAGTCGATCCTCGGCTTGAAAGTCGAGGCAGTGCAGGGAAAACAGGTTTCCCTGGAATGGACTGAGAAATCTGGGGGACTCTGGGAATGGTGGCACGACCCTGGAGTTCCTCTCACCTTTCCTGTGGAGAGCGCCTCCTCTTGAGATGCGACGGGAACGCCGGGATTCTTTCCCAAACACGCAGGGAATGGATCCCCCCTGTCGAGCTAGGGGGCGGAAACGGGGCTCCTCTGGATGTGGGCGTGTCTCTCGTGCTTCCTCTCGAGTGGAGACGGGTATGTCGGGGAACTTCTTGAGTTGCAGCAACGGTGTGAAGGACCCTTTGGAAGTTCCAGAGGTTTGGTGTGATTAGCCTCGAGAGGTCTCAGCGGAAATGGGCCTCCTCTCGCCTGGAGGGGAGAACCTCCTGGATTTTCTCGAGTTGCGGCCGGAGCTCTCGACTTACGACGGGGACCTCAGGGACCCGCTCTGGTGGCCTCAGGAAAGGCCAGTCCCCAGGAGAGTTGCCTGGGGGGCTCTCGGGATTCCTCTGCCGTCAATGTCGGTACCTAAGACCTTGTGTGGAGTCGGTGCCGGAACTTGAGGATTCCTCTCCAGTGCTCACATGGACCTTGGGGTACTTCTGGGGTCTCCCCAGGGGAGTCATTCCTCGTCTCGATGGGGGGCATGCACGTGCGCTTTCCTGCCGAGCTGTAGCAGCAGTGTCACGCTTCCCTTCGCGTGGATCAAGGGATCTGTGGCTTTCCCTAGAGCTTTCCCACTAGGCCTTCCCACGAGGCTTTCCCACAGGGCTGTCCCACGTACCACCGTGGTGTGAGTCGATCCTCCGCTAGAAAGTCGAGGCACTGCAGGGAAAACAGGTTTCCCTGGAATGGACTGAGACATCTGGGGGACTCTGGGAATGGTGGCACGACCGTGGAGTTCCTCGCGCCTGTCCTGTGGAGAATGCTTCCTCATGAGATGCGCCGGGATCGCCGGGAATTCTTTCCCAACCACGCAGGGAAAGGATCCCTCCTCACGAGCTAGGAGGCCCAAACGGGGCTCCTCTGCATGTGGGCGGGACTCTCGTGCTTCCTCTCGAGTGGAGACGGGTACGTCGGGAACTACTTGAGTTGCAGCAAGGTTGTGAAGGACCCTTAGGAAGTTCAAGAGGTAAGGTGTGATTAGCCTCGAGACCTCTCAGCTGAAATGGGCCTCATCTCGCCTGGAGGGGAGAACCTCCTGGATTTTCTCGAATTGCGGCAGGTGCTCTCGACTTACCACGGGGACCTCAGGGACACGCTCTGGTGGCCTCAGGAAAGGCCAGTCCCCATGCGAGTTGCTCGGGGGCCTCTCGGGATTCCTCTCCCTTCGATGCCGGGGCCTAAGATCTTGTGTGGAGTCGGTGCCGGAACCTGAGGATTCCTCTCCAGTGCTCACATGGATCTTGGGGTACTTCTGGAGTCTCCCCAGGGAAGTTAGTCATCGTCTCCGAGTGGGGGCATGCACCTGCGCTTTCCTCCCTAGCTGTAGCAGCAGTGTCATGCTCCCGTCGCGTGGATCAAGGGACGGTTGCTTTCCCTCGAGGCTTTCCCACGAGACTTTCCCACAGGGCTGTCCCACGTGCCACCGTGGTGTGAGTCTATCCTCGGCTTGAAAGTCGAGGCAGTGCAGGGAAAACAGGTTTCCCTGGAATGGACTGAGACATCTGGGGGACTCTGGGAATCGTGGCACCACCCTGGAGTTCCTCTCGCCTTTCCTGTGGAGAGCGCCTCCTCTTGAGATGCGAGGGGAACGCCCGGAATTTTTTCCCGAACACGCAGTGAAAGGTTCCCTCCTCAAGAGCTAGGAGGCGGAAACGGGGCTCCTCTGGACGTGATCGGGACTCTCGTGCTTCCTCTCAAGTGGAGACGGGTATGTCGGGGAACTTATTGAGTTGCAGCAAGGGTGTGAATGACCCTTTGGAAGTTCCAGATGTTAGCTGTGATTAGCCTCGAGACACCTCAGCGGAAATGGGCCTCATCTCGCCCGGAGGGGAGAACCTCCTGGATTTTCTCGAGTTGCGGCAGGTGCTCTCGACTTACGACGGGGACCTCAGAGTCCCGCTCTGGTGGCCTCAGGAAAGGCCTGTCCCCATGCGAGTTGCTCGCGGCCTTCTCGGGATTCCACTCCCGTCGATGCTGGGTCCTAAGACCTTGTGTGGAGTCAGTGCCGGAACCTGAGGATTCCTCTCCAGTGCCGACATGGATCTTGGGGTACTTCTGGAGTCTTCCCAGGGGAGTCAGTCCTCGTCTCGAGTGGGGGCATGCACGTGCGCTTTCCTCCCGAGCTGTAGCAGCAGTGTCTCGCTTCCCTTCGTGTGGATCAAGGGATCTGTGGCTTTCCCTCGAGGCTTTCCGACGAGGCTTTCCGACGAGGCTTTCCCACAGGACTGTCCCATGTGCAACCGTGGTGTGAGTCGATCCTCGGCTTGAACGTCGAGGCAGTGCAGGGAAAACAGGTTTCCCTGGAATGGACTGAGACATCTGGCGGACTCTGGGAACTGTGGCAAGACCCTGGAGTTTCTCTCGCCTTTCTTGTGGAGAGCGCCTCCTCTCGAGATGCGACGGGAACGCCGGGAATACTTGACCGAACACGCAGGGAAAGGATCCCTCCTCTCGAGCGAGGAGTCGGACACGGGGCTCCTCTGGATGTGGGCGGTACTCTCGTGCTTCCTCTCAGTGGAGACGGGTGTGTCGGGAAACTTTTTCAGTTGCAGCAAGTGTGTGAAGGACCATTTGGAAGTTCCAGAGGTTAGGTGTGATTTGCCTCGAGACGCCTCAGCGTAATGGGCCTCATCTCGCCTGGAGGGGAGAACCTCCTGGATTTTCTCGAATTGCAGCAGGTGCTCTCGAGTTATGACGAGGACCTGAGGGATACGCTCTAGTGGCCTCAGGAAAGGCTAGACCCCATGCGAGTTGCTCAGGGGCCTCTCGGGATTCCTCTCCCGTCGATGCCGGGGCCAAAGACCTTGTGGGGAGTCGGTGCCGGAACCTGAGGATTCCTCTCCAGTGCTGACATGGATCTTGGGGTACTTCTGGAGTCTCCTCAGGGGAGTCAGTCCTCGTCTCCCGTGGGGGCATGCACGTGTGCTTTCCTCCCGAGCTGTAGCAGCAAGACACGCTTCCATAGGGGTGGATCAAGGGATCTGTGGCTTTCGCTTGAGGCTTTCCCACGAGAATTTCCCACGAGGCTTTCCCACAGGGCTGTCCCACGTGCCACTGTGGTGTGAGTCGATCCTCGGCTTGAACGTCGAGGCAGTGCAGAGAAAACAGTTTTCCCTGGAATGGACTGAGACATCTGGGGGACTCTGGGAATGGTTGCACGACCCTGGAGTTCCTCTCGCCTTTCCTGTGGAGAGCGCCTCCTCTTGAGATGCGACGGGAACGCCGGGAATTCTTTCCTGACCAGGCAGAGAAAGGAACCCTCCTCTCGAGCTTGGAGGCGGAAACAGGGCTCCTATGGATGTGGGCGGGACTCTCGTGCTTCCTCTCGAGTGGAGACGGGTATGTCGGGGAACTTCTTGAGTTGCAGCAAGGGTGTGAAGGACCCTTTGGAAGTTACAGATGTTAGATGTGATTAGCCTCGAGACGCCTCAGGTGGAATGTTCCTCATCTCGCCTGGAGGGGAGAACCTCCTGGATTTTCTTGGGTTGCGGCCGTTGCTCTCGATTTACGTCGGGGACCTCACTGACCCTCTCTGGTGGCCTCAGGAAAGGCCAGTCCCCATCCGAGTTGCTCCTGGGCCTCTCGGGATTCCTCTCCCATCGATGCTGGGGCCTAAGACCTTGTGTGGAGTCGGTGCCGGAACCTGAGGATTCCTCTCCAGTGCTGACATGGATCTTGGGGTACTTCCGGAGTCTCCCCAGGGGAGTCAGGCCTCATCTCGTGTGGGGACATGCACCTGCGCTTTCCCCCCGAGCTGCAGCTGCAGTGTCGCGCTTCCCTTCGCGTGGATCAAGGGATCTGTGCCTTCCCCTCGAGGCTTTCCCACGAGGCTTTCCCAAGGGCTCTCCCACGTGCCACCGTGGTGTGAGTCGATCCTCGGCTTGAACGTCGAGGCAGTGCAGGGAAAACAGGTTTCCCTGGAATGGACTGAGACATCTGGGGGACTCTGGGAATGGTGGCACGACCCTGGAGTTCCTCTCGTCTTTCCTGTGGAGAGCGCCTCCTCTTGATATGCGACGGGAACGCCGGGAATTCTTTCCCGAACACGCAGGGAAAGGATCCCTCCTCTCGAGCTAGGAGGCGGAAACGGGGCTCCTCTGGATGTGGGCGGGACTCTCGTGCTTCCTCTCGAGTGGAGCCGGGTATGTCGGGGACCTATTTGAGTTGCAGCAAGGGTGTGAAGGACCCTTTGGAAGTTCCAGATGTTAGATGTGATTAGCCTCGAGACGCCTCAGCACATAGGCGCCTCATCTCGCCTGCAGGGGAGGACCTCCTGGATTTGCTCGAGTTGTGGCAGGTGCTCTCGACTTACGACGGGGACCTCAGAGTCGGCTCTGGTGGCCTCAGGAAAGGCCAGTCCACATGCGAGTTGCTCCCGGGCCTCTCGGGATTCCACTCCCGTCGATGCTGGGTCCGAAGACCTTGTGTGGAGATCAGTGCTCGAACCTGAGGATTCCTCTCCATTGCCGACATGAATCTTGGGGTACTTCTGGAGTCTTCCCAGAGAAGTCAGTCCTCATCTCGAGTGGGGGCATGCACGGACGCTTTCCTCCCGAGCTGTAGCAGCAATGTCACGATTCCCTTCCCGTGGATCAAGGGATCAGGGGCTTTCCCTCGAGGCTTTCCCACGAGGCTTTCCCACAGGGATGTCCCACGTGCCACCGTGGTGTGAGTCGATCCTCGGCTTGGAAGTCGAGGCAGTGCAGGGAAAACAGGTTTCCCTGGAATGGACTGAGACATCTGGTGGACTCTGGGAATGTGGCACGACCCTGGGGTTCCTCTCGCCTTTCCTGTGGGAGCGCCTCCTCTTGAGATGCGACGGAAACGCCGGAGATTCTTTCCCGACCACGCAGGGAAAGGATCCCTCCTCTCGAACTAGGGGCGGAAACGGGGCTCCTCTGGATGTGGGCGGGACTCTCGTGCTTCCTCTCGAGTGGAGACGGGTATGTCGGGGAATTTCTTGAGTTGCAGCAAGGGTCTGAAGGACCCTTTGGAAGTTCGAGACGTTAGATGTGATTAGCCTCGAGACGCCTCAGCGGAAATGGGCCTCATCTCGCCTGGAGGGGAGAACCTCCTGGACTTTGTCGAGTTGCGGCAGGTGCTCTCGACTTACGACTGGGGACCTCAGGGACCCGCTCTGGTGGCCTCAGGAAAGGCCAGTCCCCATGCGAGTTGCTCATGGCGCCTCTCGGGATTCCTCTCCCGTCGATGCCGGGGCCTAAGATCTTGTGTGGAGTCGGTGCTGGAACCTGAGCATTCCTCCTCAGTGGCTGGATCATGGATCTTGGGGTATTTCTGGAGTCTTCCCAGGGGAGTCAGTCCTCGTCTCGAGTGGGGTCATGCACGTGCGCTTTCCTCCCGGAGCTGTAGCAGCAGTGTCCCGCTTCCCTTCGCGTGGATCAAGGGATCTGTGGCTTTCCCTCGAGGCTTTCCCAAGAGGCTTTCCCACGAGGCTTTCCCACAGGGTTGTCCCACGTGCCACCGTGGCTGTGAGTCGATCCTCGGCTTGAAAGTCGAGGCAGTGCAGGGGAAACAGGTTTCCCTGGAATGGACTGAGATATCTGGGGGACTGCGGAATGGTGGCACGACCCTGGAGTTCCTCTTGACTTTCCTGTGGAGAGCGCCTCCTCTTGAGATGCGACGGGAACGCGGGAATTCTTTCCCGACCACGCAGGGAAAGGATCCCTCCTCTCGAGCTAGGAGACGGAAACGGGGCTCTCTGCATGTGGGCGGGACTCTCATGCTTCCTCTCGAGTGGAGACCGGGTATGTCAGGGGAACTATTTGAGTTGCAGCAAGGGTGTGAAGGACCTTTGGAACGTTCCAGATGGTTAGGATGTGATTAGCCTCGAGATCACGTCAGCGGAAATGGCCTCATCTCGGCCTGGAGGGGAGAACCTCCTGGATTTTCTCGAGTTGGGCAATAGGTGCTTTACGACTTACGACCGGGACCTCAGTGACCCGCTCTGGTGGCCTCAGGAAAGGCCAGTCCCATGCAGTTGCTCGGGGCCTCTCGGATTCCTCTCCGTTGATGCTGGCGTCCTAAGATCTTGTGTGGTAGAAGTGCCGGAAGCCTGAGGATTCCTCTACATGCTGACATGGATCTTGGGGTACTTCTGGAGTCTCCCCAGGGAAGACAGTCCTCGTCTCGAGTGGGGGCATGCACGTGCGCTTTCCTCCCGAGCTGTTCCAGCAGTGTCACGCTTCCATTCACGTGATTAAGGAATCTGTGGCTTTCCCTCGAGGCTTTCCCACGAGCTTTCCCACAGGCTTTCCCACAGGGCTGTCCCACGTGCCACCGTGGTG
>NW_017194064.1:0-9513 GCF_001704415.2 Capra hircus
GGGAACTTCTTGAGTTGCAGCAAGACTCTTTTGAATTTCCAGAGTTTAGTGTGTGATGAGCCTCCAGACGCCTCAGAGGAAATGGGCCTCATCTCGCCTGGAGGGGAGAACCTCCTGGATTTTCTAGAGTTGGGCAGGGTCTCTCGAGTTAAGACGGGGACCTCAGGGACCCGCTCTGGTGGCCTCAGGAAAGGCCAGTGCCCATGGGAGTTGCAAGGGGGCCTTTCGGGATTCCTCTCCCGTCGATGTTGGGGCCTAAGACCTTGTGTGGAGTCGGGGCCGGAACCTGAGGATTCCTCCCCAGTGCTGACATGGGTCTTGGCGTATTTCTGGAGTCTCCCCTGGGGAGTCAGTGCTCCTCTCGTGTGGGTGCATGCACGTGAGCTTTCCTCACGAACTGTAGCAGCAGTGTCACACTTCCCGTCGCGTGGATCAAGGGATCTGTGGCTTTCCCTCGAGGCTTTCCCACGAGGATTTTCCTCAGGGCTGTCCCACGTGCCACCGTGGTGTGAGTCGATCCTCGGCTTGAAAGTCGAGGCAGTGCAGGGAAAACAGGTTTCCCTGGAATTGACAGAGATATCTGGGGGACTCTGGGAATGGTGGAACGACCCTGGAGTTTCTCTCGCCTTTCCTGTGGAGAGGGCCTCCTCTTGAGATGCGACTGGAACGCCGGGAATGCTTTTCCAGACCACGCAGGGAAAGGATCCCTCCTCTCGAGCTATGAGGTGGAAACGGTGCTCCTCTGAAAGTGGGCGGGAAGATGTTGATACTCTCGAGTGGAGACGGGTATGTCGGAGAACTTCTTGAGTTGCAGCAAGGGTGTGAAGGACCCTTTGGAAGTTCCAGAGGTTAGGTGTGATTAGCCTTGAGACGCCTCAGCGCAAATGGGCCTCATCTCGCCTTTTCAGGACGCCAAGATCCATGTCAGCACTGGAGAGGAATCCTCAGGTTCCAGCACCGACTCCATACAAGGTCTTAGGCCCCGGCATCGACGGGAGAGGAATCCCGAGAGGCCCCCGAGCAACTCGCATGGGGAATGGCCTTTCCTGAGGCCACCAGAGCGGGTCCCTCAGGTCCCCGTCTTAAGTCGAGATCACCTGTCCCAACTCGAAAAAATCCAGGAGGTTCTCCCCTCCAGGCGAGATGAGGCCCATTTCCGCTGAGGCGACTCGAGGCTAATCACACCTAAACCTCTGGTACTTCCAAAGGGTTCTTCACACCCTTGCTGCAACTCAAGAAGTTCCCCGACATACCCGTCTCCACTCGAGAGGAAGCACGAGAGTCCCGCCCACATCCAGAGGAGCCCCGTTTCCGCCTCACAGCTAGAGAGGAGGTATCCTTTCCCTGCGTGGTCGGGAAAGAATTCCCAGTCTTCCCGTCACAACTCAAGAGGAGGCGCTCTCAACAGGAAAGGTGAGAGGAACTCCAGGGTCGTGCCACCATTCCCAGAGTACCCCAGATATCTCAGTCCATTCCAGGGAAACCTGTTTTCCCTGCACTGCCTCGAGTTTCAAGCCGAGGATCGACTCACAGCACGGTGGCACGTGGGACAGCCCTGTGAGAAAGCCTCGTGAGAAAGCCTCATGGGAAAGCCTCGAGGGAAAGCCACTGATCCCTGATCCACTTGACGGGAAGAATGACACTGCTGCTACAGCTCGGGTGGAAAGCGCCCTTCAATGCCCCACTCGAATGAGGACTGACTCCCCTGGGGAGACTCCCGAAGTACCCCAAGATCCATGTCAGCACTGGAGAGGAATCCTCAGGTTCCAGGACCGACCCACACAAGGTCTTAGGCCCCGGCATCGACGGGAGAGGAATCCCGAGAGGCCACCGAGCAACTCGAACGGGACTGGCCTTTCCTGCAGCCACCAGAGCGGGTCCCTGAGGTCCCCGTCGGAAGTCGAGAGCACCTGACGCAACTCGAGAAAATCCAGGAGGTTCTCCCCTCCAGGCGAGATGAGGCGCATTTCCGCTGAGGCGTCTAGAGGCTAATTGCACCTAACATCTGGAACTTCCAAAAGGTCCTTCACACCCTTTCTGAAACTGAATAAGTTCCCCGACATACTCGCCTCCACTCGAGAGGAAGCACGAGAGTCCGCCCCACATCCAGAGGAGCCCCGATTCCGTCTCCTAGCTCGAGAGGAGGGATCATTTCCCTGCGTGGTCGGGAAAGAATTCCCGGCGTTCCGTCGCATCTCAAGAGGAGGCGCTCTCGACAGGAAAGTGAGAGGAACTCTAGAGTCTGGCCACCATTCCCAGAGTCCCCCAGTTGTCTCAATCCATTCCCTGCACTACCTCGACTTTCAAGCCGAGGATCGACTCACACAACGGCGGCACCAGGGACAGCCCTGTGGGAAAGCCTCGTGGGAAAGCCTCCTGGGAAAGCCTCGAGGGAAACCACAGAACCTTGATCCACTCGAATTGAAGCATGACACTGCTGCTACACCTCGGGAGGAAAGCGCACCGGCATGTCCCCACTTGAGACGAGGACTGACTCCCCTGGGGAGACTCCAGAAGTACCCCAAGAAGCATGTCAGCACTGAAGAGGAATCCTCAGATTCCGGCACCGACGCCACACAAGGTCTTAGGCCCCGGCATCGACGGGAGAGGAAACCCGAGAGGCACCCGAGCAACTCGCATGGGGACTGGCCTTTTCTGAGGCCACCAGAGCGGGTCCCTGAGGTCCCCGTCGTAAGTCGAGAGCACCTGTCGCAACTCGAGAAAATCCAGGAGGTTCTCCCCTCCAGGCGAGATGAGGCCCATTTCCGCTGAGACGTCTCGAGGCTAATCAAACCTAACCTATGGAACTTCCAAAGGGTCCTTCACAACCTTGCTGCAACTCAAGAAGTTCCCTGACATACCCGTCTCCACTCGAGAGGAAGCAGGAAAGTCCCGCCCACATCCAGAGGAGCCACGTTTCCTCCTCATAGCTCGAGAGGTTTGATCCTTTCCCTGCGTGGTCGGGAAAGGAATTCGCGGCATTCCCCGTCCCACATCAAGAGGACGCGCTCTCCAGAGGAAAAGCTAGAGGAACTCCAGAGTCGTGCCCCCATTCCCAGAGTCCCCCAGATGTCTCAGTCCATTCCAGGGAAACCTGTATTCCTGCACTGCCTCGACGTTCAAGCCGAGGATCGACTCACACCACAGTGGCACGTGGACAGCCCTGTGGGAAAGCCTCGTGTTAAAGCCTCTTGGGAAAGCCTCGATGGAAAGCCACAGTCCCGTTGATCCACGCGAAGGGAAGCGTGACTCTGCTGCTACAGCTCGGAAGAAAAGCGCACGTGCATGCCCCCACTCGAGTAGAGGACTGACTGCCCTGGGGAGACTCCAGAAGTACCCCAAGATCCATGTCAACACTGGAGAGGAATCCTCAGGTTCCGGCACCGACTCCACACAAGATCTTAGGCACCAGCATCGACAGAAGAGGAATTCCGAGAGGCCCCCGGTGCAACTGGCATGGGGACAGGCCTTTCCTGAGGCCAGCAGAGCGGTTCCGTGATTTCCCCGTCGTAAGTCGAGAGCACCAGCCGCGACTCGAGAAAATCCAGGAGGTTCTCCCCTCCAGGCGAGCTGAGACCCTATTTCCGCTGAGGTATCTCCGAGGCTAATCACACCTTACCTCTGGAACATCCAAAGGGTTCTTCACACCCATGCTGCAACTCAAGAAGTTCCCCGACATACCCGTCTCCTCTCGAGAGGAATCACGAGAGTCCCGCCCACAACCAGAGGAGCCCCGTTTCCACCTCCTAGCCCAGGAGGAGGGATCCTTTCCCTGCGTGGTCGGGAAAGAATTCCCGGCATTCCCGTCGCATCTCAAGAGGAGGCGATCTCCACAGGAAAGGCGAGAGGAACTCCAGGGTCGTGCCACCATTCCCAGAGTCCCTTGGATGTCTCAGTCCATTCCAGGGAAACCTGTTTTCCGTGCACTGCCTCGAGTTTCAAGCCGAGGATCGACTCACACCACGGTGGCACGTGGGACAGCCCTGTGGGAAAGCCTCGGGGGAAAGCCTCGTGGGAAAGCCTCGAGGAAAAGACACAAATCCCTTGATCCTCGCGAAGGGAAGCGTGACACTGCTGCTACAGCTGGGGAGGAAATCGCACGTGCATGCCCCCTCTCGAGACGAGGACTGACTCCCCTGGGGAGACTCCAGAAATACCCCAAGATACCATGTCAGCACTGGAGAGGAATGCTCAGGTTCCGGCACAGTCTCCACACAAGGTCTAGACCCCGGAATCTATGGAAGAGGAATCCCGAGAGGCCTCAGAGCAATTCGCATGGGGACTGGCCTTTCCTGAGGCCACCAGAGCGGGCCCCTGAGGTCCCCATCGTAAGTCGAGAGCACCTGCCGCAACTCGAGAAAATCCAGGAGGTTCTCCCCTCCAGGCGAGATGAGGCCCATTTCCGCTGAGGCGTCTGGAGGCTAATCACATCTAACATCTGGAACTTCCAAAGGGTCCTTCACACCCTTACTGCAACTCAAGAAGTTCCTCGAAATACCGGTCTCCACTGGAGAGGAAGCCCGAGAGTCCCGCCCACATCCAGCGGAGACCCGATTCCGCCTCCTAGCCCGAGAGGAGGGATCCTTTCCCTGCGTGGTCGGGAAAGAATTCCCGGCGTTCCCGTCGCATCTCAAGAGGAGGCGCTCTCCACAGGAATGGCGAGAGGAACTCCAGGGTCGTGCCACCATTCCCAGAGTCCCCCAGATGTCTCAGTCCATTCCAGGGATACCTGTTTTCCCTGCACTGCCTCGACTTTCAAGCCGAGGATCGACTCACACCACGGTGGCACGTGGGACAGCCCTGTGGGAAAGCCTCGGGGGAAAGCCAGGAGGGAAGCCACAGATCCCTTGATCCACGGGAAGAGAAGCATGACACTGCTGCTACAGATCGGGAGGAAATCGCACGTGCATGGCCCCACTCGAGATGAGGACTGACTCCCCTGGGGAGACTCCAGAAGTACCCCAAGATCCATGTCAGCACTGGAGAGGAATGCTCAGGTTCCGGCACAGTCTCCACACAAGGTCTAGACCCCGGAATCTATGGAAGAGGAATCCCGGGAGGCCCCAGAGCAATTCGCATGGGGACTGGCCTTTCCTGAGGCCACCAGAGCGGGTCCCTGAGGTCCCCATCGTAAGTCGAGAGCAACTGCCGCAACTCGAGAAAATCCAGGAGGTTCTCCAATCCAGGCGAGATGAGGCCCATTTCCGCTGAGGCAACAAGGGGGTAATTACACTTAAACTCTGGAACTTCCAAAGGGTCCTTCACACCTTTGCTGCAACTCTAGAAGTTCCCTGACATACCCGTCTCTACTCAAGAGGATCCCAAGGGTCCCGCCCATATCCAGAGTGGCCCCGTTTCCGCCTGCTAGCTCGAGAGGAGGGATCCTTTCCCTGCGTGGTCGGGAAAGTATTCCTAGCGTTCCTGTCTCATCTCAAGCGTAGGCGCTCTCCACAGGAAATGCGAGAGGAACTGCAGTATCAGGCCCCATTCCCAGAGTCCCCTGGATGTCTCAGTCCATTCCAGGGAAACCTTTTTTCCCTGCACTGCCTCGACTTTCAAGCTGAGGATCGACTCACACCACGGTGGCATGTGGGACAGCCCTGTGGGAAAGCCTCGTGGGAAAGTCTCCTGAGAAAGCCTCGAGGGAAAGCCACAGATCCCATGATCCACGCTAAGGGAAGCGTGACACTGCTGCTACAGCTCGGGAGGAAAACCCACGTGCATATCCCCACTCGCGACGAGGAATGACTCCCCTGGGAGACTCCAGAAGTACCCAAGATCCATGTCAGCACTGGAGAGGAATCCTCAGGATCCGACACAGACTCCACACAAGGTCCCAGGGCCCGGCATCGACGGGAGAGGAATCCCGAGAGGCCCCCGTGCAACTGCATGGGGACTGGCCTTTCCTGAGGCCACCAGAGCGGGTCCCTGAGGTCCCAGTCGTAAGTCGAGAACACCTGCCGCAACTCGAGAAAATCCATGAGGTTCTCCCCACCAGGCGAGATGAGTCCATTTTCCGATGAGGCTCCTCGAGGCTAATCACACCTAAACGCTGGAATTTCCCAAGGGTCCTTCACACCCTTGCTGCAACTCGAGAAGTTCCCCGTCATACCCGACTCCACTCGAGAAGAAGGACGAGAGTCCCGCCCACATACAGAGGAGCCCCTTTTCCGCCTCATAGCTCTAGAGGAGGGATCCTTTCCCTGCGTGGTCGGGAAAGTATTCCCGGAGTTTCCGTCGCATCTCAAGAGGAGGCGCTCTCCACTTGAAACGGGAGAGGAACTCCAGGTTCGTGCCACCGTTCCCACACTCCCCGAGATGTCTCATTCCATTCCACGGAAAACTTTTTTTCCCTGCACTGCCTCGACTTTCAAGCTGAGGATCGACTCACACCACGGTGGCATGTGGGACAACCCTGTGGGACAGCCTCGTGGGAAAGTCTCCTGAGAAAGCCTCGAGTGAAAGCCACAGATCCCATGATCCACGCGAAGGGAAGCGTGACACTGCTGCTACAGCTCGGGAGGAAAACCCACGTGCATATCCCCACACGCGAAGAGGAATGACTCCCCTGGGAGACTCCAGAGGTACCCAAGATCCATGTCAGCACTGGAGAGGAATCCTCAGGATCCGGCACAGACTCCACACAAGGTCCCAGGGCCCGGCATCGACGGGAGAGGAATCCCGAGAGGCCCCCGTGCAACTGCATGGGGACTGGCCTTTCCTGAGGCCTCCAGAGCGGGTCCCTGAGGTCCCAGTCGTAAGTCGAGAGCACCTGCCGGCAACCTCGAGAAAATCCAGGAGGTTCTCCCCTCCAGGCGAGATGAGGCCCGTTTCTGCTGAGGCGTCTCGAGGCTAATCACACCTAACCTCTCGAACTTCCAAAGGGTCCTTCACACCCTTGCTGCAACTCAAGAAGTTCCCCGACATACCCGTCTCCACTCGAGAGGAAGCACGAAGTCCCGCCCAAATCCAGAGCAGCCCCGTTTCCGCCTCATACCTCGAGCGGAGGGATCCTTTCCCTGCGTGGTCGGGAAAGAATTCCCGGCGTTCCCGTCGCATCTCAAGAGGAGGCGCTCTCCACAGGAAAGGCGAGAGGAAACTCCAAGGTCTTGCCACCATTCCCAGAGTCCCCCAGATGTCTCAGTCCATTCCAGAGAAACCTGTTTTCCCTGCACTGCGTCGACTTTCAAGCCGAGGATCGACTCACACCACGGTGGCACGTGGGACAGCCCTGTGGAAAGCCTCGTGGAAAAGCCTCTTGGGAAAGCGTCAAGGGAAAGCCACAGATCAGTTGATCCACGGCGAAGGGAAGCGTGACACTGCTGCTACAGCTCGGGAGGAAAGCGCACGTGCATGCCCCCACTCGAGTAGAGGACTGACTGCCCTGGGGAGACTCCAGAAGTACCCCAAGATCTATGTCAGCACTGGAGAGGAATCCTCAGGTTATAGCACCGACTCCACACAAGATCTTAGGCTCCGGCATCGACGGGAGAGGAATGCCGAGAGGCCCCCGAGCTACTCACATGGGGACTGGCCTTTCCTGAGGCCACCAGAACGGATCCCTGAAGTCCCCGTCGTAAGTCGAGAGCACCTGCCACAACTCGAGAAAATCCAGGAGGTTCTCCCATCCAGGCGAGATGAGGCCCATTTCCGCTGAGGCGTCTCGAGTCTAATCACTTCTAATATCTGGAACTTCCAAATGGTCATTCACACCATTGCTGCAACTCAAGAAGTTCCCCGACATACCCGTCTCCGCTCGAGAGGAAGCACGAGAGTCCCGCCCACATCCAGAGGAGCCCCGTTTCCGCCTCCTAGCTTGAGTGGAGGGATCCTTTCCCTGCGTGGTCGGGAAAGAATTCCCGGCGTTCCTGTCGCATCTCAAGAGGAGGCGCTCTCCACAGGAAAGGCGAGAGGAACTCCAGGGTCGTGCCACCATTCCCAGAGACAACCAGATGTCTCAGTCCATTCCAGGGAAACCTGTTTTCCCTGCACTGCCTCGACTTTCAAGCCGAGGATCGACTCAAACCACGGTGGCACGTGAGAAAGCCCTGTGTGAAAGCCTCGTCGGAAAGCCCCTGATCCCTTGATCCACGCGAAGGGAAGTACGACATTGCTGCTACAGTTCGGGAGGAAAGCGCACGTGCATGCCCCCACTCGAGACGAGGACTGACTCCCCTGGGGAGACTCCAGAATTACCCCAAGGTCCATGTCAGCACTGGAGAGGAATCCTCAGGTTCCGGCACTGACTCCACACAACGTCTTAGGCCCCGGCATCGACGGGAGAGGAATCCTGACAGGCCCCCGTGTAACTCGCAAGGAAATGGCCTTTCCTGAAGTCACCAGAGCGGGTCCCTGAGGTCCCGGTCATAAGTCGAGAGCACCTGCCACAACTCGATCAACTCCAGGAGGTTCTACCCTCCAGGCGAGATCAGGCCCATTTCCGCTGAGGCGTCCTGAGGCTTATCACACCTGTACACTGGAACTTCCGAAGGGTCCTCCACACCGTTGCTGCATCTCAAGAAGTTCCCCCGACATACCCGTCTCCACTCGAGAGGGAAGCACGAGAGTCCCGACCGTATCCAGAGGAGCCCCGTTTCCACCTCCTAGCTCGAGAAGAGAGATCCTTTCCCTGCGTGCTCGGGAAAGAATTCCCCGGCGTTCCCGTCGCTTCTCAAGAGAAGGCACTCTCCACAGGAAAGGCGAGAGGAACTCCAGGGTCGTGCCACCATTCGCAGAGTCCCCCATAGTGTCTCAGTTCATTCCAGGGAAACCTGTTTTCCTGCACTGTTTTGACTTTCAAGGCGAGGATCAAATCACACCACGGTGGCACGAGGGACAGCCCTGTGGGAAAGCCTCGTGGGAAAGCCTCGAGGGAAAGCCACAGATCCCTTGATCCAAGCATAGGGAAGCGTGACACTGCTGCTTCAGCTCAGGAGGAAAGCGCACGTGCATGCCCCCCACTCGAGAGGAGGACTGACTCCCCTGGGGAGACTCCAGAAGTACCCCAAGATCCATGACAGCACTGGAGAGGAATGCTCAGATTCCAGCACTGACTCCACACAAGGTCTTAGGCCCAGCATCGACAGGAGAGGAATCCGAGAGGCCCCCGAGCAACTCGCATGGGACTGGCCTTTCCTGAGGCCACCAGAGCGGTCCCTGAGGTCCCCGTCGTAAGTGGAGAGCACCTGCCGCAACTCGAGAAAATCCAGGAGGTTCTCCCCTCCAGGCGAGATGAGGTCCATTTCCGCTGAGGCGTCTCGAGGCTACTCACACCTAACCTCTGGAACTTCCAAAGGTCTTTAACACCCTTGCTGCAACTCAAGAAGTTCCCCGACATACCCGTCTCGCTCGAGAGGAAGCACGAGAGTCCCCACATCCAGAGGAGCCCCGTTTCCGCCTCCTAGCTTTGAGAGGAGGGATCCTTTCCCTGCGTGTCGGGAAAGAATTCCCGGCGTTCCCTTCGCATCTCAAGAGAAGGCCTCTCCACAGAAAGGCGAGAGGAACTCCAGGGTC
>NW_017194065.1:0-9513 GCF_001704415.2 Capra hircus
ATCGTTCGTTCATCTTGCTCCTTTGGCACACGCATGGCTTCTCCGTTCTCTTTTCTGGAAGACAGTGTTGTTTCAGGGGAGTGCTGCGGGGGGGGGGGCCGGGTTGGGTGGTGTGGGAGCAGGTGCTGCTGGGATGAGGCCCTTTATCCTCATATCTTCTGTGGAATGGGAGTCGGGAGCTCTGTGGCCTTGCTGCCTTTAGTGGCTTCCTCTGCGCAGGGGCCTAGTGGCTTCTGCCTTTGTCAGGCGTTACGGGGTTTGGGCTTCGCTTTGGTGGCCTTGGCCTTTTGCCTTGGCCTGGGCTTGGCCTTGCCTTGGCGTTGCCCTTGCCCTTGCCTTGGCCTTGGGCTGGGCCTTGCCTTGCCCTTGAATTTGCCCTTGACCTTGACCTTTTGAACTTGACTTGACTTGAACTTGCCTCTTGACCTTGACCTTGACCTTGACCTTGAACTTGACTTAGAACTTAACCTTAACCTGAACTTGACCCTGAACTTGACCTTGACCTTGAAGTTGACCTTGAACTTGAACTTGAACTTGAACTTGACTTGACCTTGAACCTGAACTTGAACTTGACCTTTACCATGAACTTGAACTTGACCTTGACCTTGAACTTCAACTTGACCTTGAACTTGAACTTGACCTTGACCTTGACCAACAACGGGAGACCTCGAGATTTGCTCAGAGCACCGGAGGTCCAGAAGCAGGGCCCTGTATCTCCCCTTCCTTTGTGATCATTGCAAAGACATTCCTAGCTGATAGCGGGAGTGCCCCTGAAGAAGCAAGCAGTGGGAGTGTGTTTGACACGACTGTGTGCCTTCCTGGCCTCATCTCCACAAGGGCCTTTCCTCTCGAAGTAGGCCCCATGTCCCCTTGGGAGGTGTCATGCCTCTTTTCTCCTCACTGCCAAAGGGTGGAGCCAAGCTCGCTCTGTCAGAGGTACAAAAACAGCAATTGAATGGATTTTCAAGCTCTTGCTAGGCTGCACCCTTTCAGGGCCCACTTTACTGAAACAGGTGCTCTGTGGCCCCTGGTTTGGGTATGCAGTTCACAAACAGGGTGAGATCCTGTCCAAGCAAGAATTTTCCTGAAAGACCTAGGCTCACTAGAGCTCTCCTCCAGAGCAAAGGGATAGAGGAGATGTATGGAGAGTCTTGCCTTTCCCTGTGAGTGTGGGGCTACTCCCTACAGCCCCCAGCTCAGAGATAACTGCCTCTAAGAAAGGAATGGCAAGAAGCGCTATTCTTGGAGGTTGGGACAGGGAGTTCGCAGCATGTGGGGGAAGAAAGACTTCTTCGGGGAAGAAGAGGCAACCACCGGGGGTGTGTTTGCAAGCCTCTATTTGGAAGGAACGGGTTTGCTTATACAACTCAAGACCTCCAGATCTGCTCAGAGGACTGAAGTTCCAGAGACAGGGCCATGTATCTCCCCTTCCCTTTGAGATCCTTGCAAAGACATTCCTAGCAGATCGTGGGGAGTGCCCATGAAGAAGCAAGCAGCGGGAGTGTGCTTGACATCACTGGCTGCTACCTGGGCTCTCCTCAAGGGGCCTTTCTCTCCTGGTAGGCCCTATGTCCCCTTTGGGAGAGGGTTTTGCCCTCTTCCCTCCACACTGCCAAAGGGTGGAGGTGGAGCAAACTCGTTCTCTCCGAGGTAAAAAAAAAAAAAGACAAATTGGATGGATTTTTAAGCTCTTGCTATGCTGCACCCCTCCAGGACCCACTCGAGCAAAACAGGTGCCCTGTGCCCCTAGGTCGGGTATGCAGGTTCACACACCGGGTGTGATCCCGTCAAAGCCAAGAATTTTTCTGACAGACCTAGGCTCACTAGAGCTCTCCTCCAGAGGAAAGGACAGAAAAGACGTGTGTGTGGAGGTGGCTCTGCCTTTCCAGGTCCCAATCTCAGGGATAACTGCCCTAAGAAAGGACCTGCTGCTACTGCTGCTGCTAAGTTGCTTCAGTCGTGTTTTCGACTCTGTGCGACGCCATAGACGGTAGCCCACTAGGCTCCCCGTCCCTGGGATTCTCCAGGCAAGAACAGTAAGTGGGTTGCCATTGCCTTCTCCAATGCATGAAAGTGAAAATGAAAGTGCAGTCGCTCAGTCGTGTCCGACCCTCAGCGACCCCACGGACTGCAGCCTACCAGGCTTCTCCGTCCATAGGATTTTCTGAAAGAACTGCAAGAAGCGCTTTTCCAGGAGGCTGGGAAAGGGAGTTCGCAGGATGTGGGGAAAGAGAGCCTCCTTCGGGGAAGAATAGGCGGCCACTTGTTTGTGTTGCAAACCTCTATTTGGAAGGAACAGGTTAGCTTATACAAAGGGAGACCTCCAGATCTGCTCAGAGGACCGAAGTTGCAGAGGCAGGTCGGTGTAATTTCCCTTCACTTTGCGATCCTTGCAAAGACATTCCTTGCTGATAGATGATTCAGCAAGGGCCTTTGAGACTGTTGTTTTCTTTCCTAGGTTCAAAGATTCCTTCAGTTCCTAATATAGATATCCTAGAAATTATGTGACATCCGTGAAAATCTGATATGTCCTGGTCAAATGCTGTCAGTTATAATTCCAGTTATCATATTAAAGCATTTCAAGTCGCAGCAGTGACCAGATTACATTGTCAATTTCTATTTAATCAGGTTTTAACCATGTCCTCTATGGTTTCACACTGATGCCTTTGCAGAAATACTGCTACTTCAAGATATATGGAATATACTTTTTTTAAGCTTACCGATAATTTGTTTGTTTGTTTGTTTGTCTTCTGGTAAGCTGGTACCAGATGGAATTTAGTCTCCTCTCTAGGTTAAGAGAACAAAGTTTTCTTAGAATGCAATTTTTTGATAACAGACTATGAATTTCTTTACCTTTCATTGATTTATAATTGTTTTCATCATCTGTTTTTTTACTTCGGTAAAGTAAATAAGCCTTATTTAAGATTTTGGTACATGTTGGATGGACTAAGCTTTCCCCACTCTTGCAAGTTCCCTTAACCCTTCAGATTCTTCTCGTGGGACCAAGATCTCACTTTCCTCCAGAGGGACAATCCAAGCTTTTTATTAGTTGATCTGCCGCCTGACATCAGAGTCCATTTAAGCACGAGTGGCATATAATTTAGGCATGAAACTATGACTACATAAAGAAAAGGTGATTTTATGATCTCAGGGATGGCCATGGATATGCCTTGCACTTCAGAGAAAATGGGTTAAAATGATTTTTTTTTCTTCAAAACTGCAGCAGGCCAGTTCTTTCAGCATATGCAATTGAAAACATCTAGTCATTAGGTCAGTTTTCATTCCAATCCCAAAGAAAGGCAATGACAAAAATATTCAAGGTGCTGCACAATTGCACTCATCTCACACACTAGTAAAGTAATGCTCAAAATTCTCCAAGTTCACATGAACTGTGAACTTCCAA
This sequence comes from Capra hircus, assembly GCF_001704415.2. Lineage (NCBI taxonomy): Eukaryota > Metazoa > Chordata > Mammalia > Artiodactyla > Bovidae > Capra > Capra hircus. Next base: position 3,404 of record NW_017194065.1, read on the forward strand.
ATGTTCAAGGAGGGATTTAAAAAATGCAGAGAAACCAGAGATCAAACTGCCAACATCCACTGGATCATTCAAAAAGCAAGAGAGTTCCAGAAAAAAAGACATCTATTTCTGCTTTATTGACTATGCCAAAAGCCTTTGACTGTGTGGATCACAATAAACTGGGAAAAATTCTGAAAGAGATGGGAATACCAGACCACCTGACCTGTCTCTTGAGAAACCTGTATGGCAGGTCAGGAAGAAACAGTTCGAACTGGACATGGAACAACAGACTGGTTCTTAATAGGAAAAGGAATATGTCAAGGCTGTATATTGTCAGCCTGCTTATTTAACTTATATGCAGAGTACATCATGAGAAACACTGGGCTGGAGGAAGCACACGCTGGAATCCAGATTGCTGGGAGAAATATCAAGAATCTCAGATATGCAGATGACACCACCCTTATGGCAGAAAGTGAAGAAGAACTAAAGAGTCTCCTGATGAAAGTGAAAGAGGAGAGTGAAAAAGTTAGCTTAAAGCTCAGCATTCAGAAAACTAAAATCATTGCATCCAGTCTCATCACTTCATGGCAAATAGATGGGAAAACATTGGAAACAGCAGCAGGACTATTTTTGGGGGCTTGGAAATCACTGCAGGTGATGGCTGCCTCCATGAACTTAAAACATATTTATGACTTGGAAGAAAAGTGATGACCAAAATAGACAGCATATTAAAAAGCCGAGACGTTGCTTTGCCAACAAAGATCCATCCAGTCAAGGCTATGGTTTTTCCATATGTCATGGATGGATATGAAAGATGTACTATAAAGAAAGTGACAGCTGAAAATTGGATGCTTTTGAACTGTGGTGTTGGAGAAGATGCTTGTAGGTCGCTTAGACTACAAGGAGACACAACCACTCCATCCTAAAGGAAATCAGGTCTGAATATACATTGGAAGGACTAATACTGAACCTGAAACTCCAATACTTTGGCCACTTGATGTGAAGAGCTGACTCACTTGGAAGTTGCTTTGATTTGCCTGTGAGTGTGGGAGCCCTCCCTGGGCAAAGGGCCTCAGGGGTCATTGCCACTGAATCACGACCTCCAAGCAAGCGCATTCCAGCTGTGTGACATTCAGGAAGCAGGAGACTGGGAAAACTATCTTCCTTAGAGGAAGGAAAGTCATCCACAGAGAGTGTGTTTTCAGGCCTCTCTTTGCAGCAAGTGTTTTGCTTCTCAGACATCAGAGCTGCAGGCTTGCTCTGAGGGCCTCAATTGCAGAGTCAGGGCTGTGTGTCTCACTGCACTTTTCCAAGCATTGCAGACACATTCCTAGGTTGGAGCAGTGCTTCCCATGAGAAAGAAGCCTCGGGAGTGTGTCTGAGCGGGCTGAGTGCCATGCTAGGGTCACCTAGTCGAGGGCACCTTGCACATCCAATGGGCCCCAGGCGAGTAGCTATGGACCGGCCCTTCGTTGAGACATCCCAAAGCAGGGAACAAAGCTAGCTCTGTCAGAAGGAGGAAAACAGCAATGGGATGGATTTTCAAGCAGTTGCTAAGTCACACCACGTTAGGGCTCCCCGGGAAAGAAATGCAAATTTTGGCCTCTAGGCCCAGTATCCAGATGTGTGCACAGGATATTTTCCCCACAGGATCCAAGAATGTTCCAGACAGACCTAAGCTCACTAGCTCTCTCCTGCAGAGGAAATGAAATATTGTTGCTGAACCACGAAAAGATGCTGGGATTCTTGGCTTATGGAGGAGAAGAATTCAATCCAGGGCCCAAGACGAGGCTTGATTGCTCAGAGCTTTTGTGCAATAGAGTTTTATTAAAGGATAAAGGAGATAGAGAAAGCTTCTGACAGAGACATTCACAAGGGGCAGAAAGCGTACCCCCTTGCTAGTGTTAGTAATGGAGTTATATACTCTCCAATAAGTTATGACAACGAACAAAAGAATGTCTGGAGGTTGTAAAGACTCACTAGACCTACTCCCATAATTGACATTTTAAGATAACAGGATTAGCCAGAAGGTTTTTTCCAGAGACCGTCCTCAAGAAGGATGCATGATTGTTATATAATCCTAAGGAAAGTAGAGGGAAAAACAGTTTGTCCTTCCTTCCTCCTTGAGAATTCTAGACCCCTCTCTCCTTGGGGACCCTTGAACTTCTTAGAAACCTGCCTTGGCAATGACTCTCTCAGAAACATGATTGAACAGCCGTTTGGAGCTTCCTTTGACTTTCCCTGGGAGGGAGGGAGCCCTCCCTGAGCACAGGGCCTCAGGGGCCATGGCCAATGAAAAATAATCTCCCAGCAAGTGCTTTTCAGCCCTGTGTGACTCTCAGCCCACAGGAGGCTGAGAAAACTCTCTTCCTTGGAGGAAGGAAAGGCAGCCCAAGAGTGTGTTTTCAGGCCTGTATCTTGCAGCAAGTGTTTGGCTTGTTAGACAGAAGACCTGCAGGCCTGTTCCAACAGACTCAATTCCAGAATCAGGGCCTTGGTGTCTCCCTGCAGTTTCCTGGCCTTGCAAACACATTCCTAAGTGAGAGCAGCCCTGCCCATGGGGAAGCAGGCTGCGGGAGTGGTGTCTGAGGGGGCCAGGTGTCATGCTGGGGTCACCTGGTCGAGGGCACCTTGCACCTCCAATGGACCCCAGGCAAGGAGTTGCAGGCCACCACCTTGCTTCTGAAATCCCAAAATGGGGAGCAAAGCTCGCTCTGTCAGAGGGAAGAAAACAGCAACAGGATGGATTTTCAAGCAGTTGCTAGGCTGTACTGCGTTAGGGCTCCAAGGAAGGAAAATGCGAATTTTAGCCCCTACGACTGGTATCCAGGTGGGCTCCCAGGATGATTTCCCCCGCAGGATCCAAGAACGTTCCAGACAGACCTGGGCTCACTAGCTCCCTCCTGCAGAGGAAACATGAGAGAACAGCTGTTTGGAGGTTGCTTTGACTTCCCCTGGGAGGGTAGGATCCCTCCCTGGGTGCAGGGCCTCAGGGGCCATTGCCGCTGAGAAATGCCCTCTAAGCCAGACCTTTGCAGCCTTGTATGACTCAGCACGGAGGAGACTGGAAAAGCTCTCTTCCTTGGAGGAAGGAAAGGCAGCCCCAGAGAGTGTGTTTTCACACCTGTATCTTGCAGCAAGTGTTTGGCGTCTCAGACGTCAGACCTCCAGGCCTGCTCCAACGGCCTCAGTTCCAGAGTCAGGGCCGTGTGTCTCCCTGCATTTTCTGAGCCTTGGGAACACATTCCTAGGTCAGAACAGTCCTGCCCATGGGGAAGGAGGCTGCGGGAGTGTGTCTGAGGGGGTCGAGTGCCATGCTGGGGTCCCAATAGACCCGGTACCTCCAATAGACCCCAGGACAACAGCGGTGGGGCTCCCCCTGGCTTCCGAAATGCCAAAGCGAGAAGCAAAGCTAGCTCTATCAGAAGGAAGAAAAGAGCAATCGGATGGATGTTCAGGCTGTTGCTGGGCCGCACCACTTCAGGGTCCCCCCCGAGAGGAACAGGCGCCCTGTGGCCCCTAGGTCCGATATGCAGGTTAACACACAGGGTGTGTCCCCATAGGAGCCAAGAATTTTCCTGACAGACCTAGGCTCACTAGAGCTCTCCCTACAGGGCAAAAGGGGTAGAACAGACTGTGGATGTGACTCTGCCTTTCCCAGCGAGCATGGGGCCCTCCCTATGGCCCCGGGCTCCAGGGAAAATTGTCCCTGAAAAATGACCTCCAAGAAGCGCTTTTTCCAGCAGGCTGTGATGCAGAGTTCACAGGATGCGGGGAAAGTGATCGTCCTACAGGGAAGAAGAGGCAGCCACCCCAGTGTGGTGTTTGCAAGCCTGTATTTGGAAGAAAACTGGTTAGCTCCTTCAAGGGGAGACCTCCAGGTCTGGCTCAGAGGACCGGAAATTCCAGAGGCAGCACCATGCATCTCCCCTGTCCTTTCTGAGCCTTGGAAAGACATTCCTAGCTTATAGCGGTATTGCTCATGAAGAAGCAGGATGCAGGAATGTGTCAGACATGACTGGGTGCCTTCCTGGGTTCAGCTCCGTGAGGGGCCTTTCCACTCAAAGTAGGTCCCATGCCTCCTTGGGGAGGAAGTGGGGCCCGCTTGCCTCCAAATTGCCAAAGGCTGGAACAAAGCTAGTTCTATCAGAGGTAAGAAAAGAGCAATTGGATGGATGTGGAAAGCTGTTGCTGAGGCCGCACTGCTTCAGGCCCCCCACCCCTCCGCCCCCGAGAGAAACAGGCGCCCTGTGGCCCCTAGGTCCTGGATGCAGTTTCACACATAGAATGTGTCCCCATAGGAGCCAAGAATTTTCCTGACAGACCTAGGCTCACTAGAGCTCTCCTACAGAGCAAAGGGGATGGGACAGATGTGTGGCTGTGGCTCTGCCTTTCCCTGGGAGTTGGAGCCGACTCCCTATGGCCCCGGGCTCCAGGGGAAATTGCCCCCTGAATAATGACCTCCAAGAAGCGCTTTTTCCAACTGGCTGAGACGTGGAGTTCTCAGGATGCAGGGAAAGCGAGTGTCCTTCGGGGAAGCAAAGGCAGTCACCTGTTATCATGACTTACTAGAATAGTAGGTACCTTCTCCGGTTGGGCAGAGGCCTTCCCTACCTGATCTGAAAAAGAAAATGAAGTAGCTCGCTGATTTGAGAAATAATTCCCAGACTTGGGTTTCCAACCAGTATAGAATCCGACAATGGCCCTGTCTTTGTAGCCACGTTAATTAACAGGTATGTGAAGCTCTAAATATCAGTGGAAATTACATACAGCATATAGGCCTCAGGGGAAATGGGCCTCATCTCGCCTGGAGGGGAGAACTCCTGGATTTTACCCAGTTGCGGCAGGTGCTCTCGAGTTACGATGCGGACCTCAGGGACCCGCTCTGGTGGCCTCAGGAAAGGCCAGTCCCCCATGCGAGTTACCAGGGGGCCTCTAGGGATTCCTCACCCATCGATGCCGGTTGCCTAAGACCTTGTGTGGAGTCGGGGCCAGACCCTGAGGATGCCTCTCCAGTGCTGACATGAGTCTTTCCATACTTCTGGAGTCTTGCCACGGGATTCAGTCCTCATCTCATGTGGGGCATGCCACCTGCCAATTCCTTCACGAGCTGTAGGCAGCAGTGTCACGCTTTTCTGACGTGTGGATCAAGGGATCTGTCGCTTTCCATTGAGGCTTTCACACGAGGCTTTCCAACAGGGCTGTCCACGTGCCACGGTGGTGTGAGTCGATCCTCGGCGTGAAATTCGAGGCAGTGCAGGGAAAACAGGTTCTTCTGGAATGGACTTAGACATCTGGGGGACTCTTGGAATGCTGGCAAGACCCTGGAGTCCCTCTCGCCTTTCCTGTGGAGATCTCCTCCTCTTGAGATGCGACGGGAACACGGGGAATTCTTTCCCACCCATCGCAGGGAAGAATCCCTCCTCTTCAAGCTAGGGAGGCGGAAACGGGGCTCCCTCTGGATGTGGGCGGGACTGTTGTGCTTCCTCTCGAGTGGAGACGGGTATGTCGGGGAACTTCTTGAGTTGCTAGCAAGGGTGTGAAGGACCCTTTGGAAGTTCCAGAGGTTAGGTGTGATTAGCCTCGAGACGCCTCAGCGAAATGGGCCTCATCTCGCCTGGAGGGCAGAACCTCCTGGATTTTCTCGAGTTACAGCAGGTGCTCTCGACATACGACGGGGACCTCAGGGACCCGGTGTGGTGGCCTCAGGAAAGGCCAGTCCCCATACAAGTTGCTCGGTGGCCTCTCGGGATTCCTCTCCCGTCGATACCGGGGCCTAAGACCTTGTGTGGAGTCGGTGCCGGAACCTGAGGATTCCTCTCCAGGGATGACATGGATCTTGGGGAACTTCTGGAGTCTCCCCAGGGGAGTCAGTCCTCGTCTCGAGTGGGGCATGCAGGTGCGCTTTCCTCCCAAGCTGTAGCAGCAGTGTCACGCTTCCCTTCGCGTGGATCAAGGGATCTGTGGCTTTCCCTCGAGGCTTTCCCACGAGGCTTTCCACAGGGCTGTCCCACGTGCCACCGTGGTGTGAGTCGATCCTCGGCTTGAAAGTCGAGGCAGTGCAGGGAAAACAGTTTCCATGAATGGAGGAGACTCTGCTAATTGTGCACGACCCTGGAGTCCCTTCGCCT
>NW_017194066.1:0-9513 GCF_001704415.2 Capra hircus
GCCCTGTGGGAAAGCCTCCTGGGAAAGCCTCGTGGAGAGCCTCAAGGGAAAGGCACAGATCCCTTGATCCAGGCGAAGGGAAGCGTGACACTGCTGCTACAGCTCGGGAGGAAAGCGCACGTGCATGCCCCACTCGAGACGAGGACTGACTCCCCTGGGGAGACTCCAGAAATACCCCAAGATCCATGTCAGCACTGGAGAGGAATCCTCAGGTTCCGGCACCGTCTCCACACAAGGTTTTAGGCCCCGGCATCGACGGGAGAAGAATCCGAGAGGACCCCGAGCAACTCGCATGGGGACTGGCCTTTCCTGAGGCCACCAGAGTGGGTCCCTGAAGTCCCCGTCGTAAGTCGAGAGCACCTGCCGCAACTTGAGTACATCCAGGAGGTTCTCCCCTCCAGGCGAGATGAGGCCCATTTCCGCTGAGGCGTCTCGAGGCTAATCACACCTAACCTTTGGAACTTCCAAAGGACCCTTCACACCCTTGCTGCAACTCAAGAAGTTCCCCGACATACCCGTCTCCACTCGAGAGGAAGCACCAGAGATCCGCCCACATCCATAGGAGCCCCGTTTCCGCCTCCTAGCTCGAGAGGAGGGATCCTTTCCCTGCGTGTTCGGGAAAGAATTCCCGGCGTTCCTGTCGCATCTCAAGAGGAGGCGCTCTCCACAGGAAAGGCGAGAGGAACTCCAGGGTCGTGCCACCATTCCCAGAGTCCCCCAGATGTCTCAGTCCATTTCAGGGAAACCTGTTTCCCTGCACTGCCTCGAATTTCTAGCCGAGGATCGACTCACACCACGATGGCACGTGGGACAGCCCTGTGGGAAAGCCTCGTGGGAAAGCCTCGAGGGAAAGCCACAGATCCCTTGATCCACGCGAAGGGAAGCGTTGCACTGCTGCTACAGCTCGGGAGGAAAGTGCACGTTCATGCCCCACACAAGACGACGACTAACTCCCCTGGGGAGACTCCAGAAGTACCCCAAGATCCATGTCAGCACTGGAGAGGAAACCTCAGGTTCCGGCACCGACTCCACACAGGGTCTTAGGCCCCGGCATCGACGGGAGAGGAATCTCGAGAGGGCCCCGAGCAACTTGCATGGGGACTGGCCTTTCCTGAGGCCACCAGAGCGGGTCCCTGAGGTCCCGTAGTAAGTCAAGAGCACCTGCCGCAACTCGAGAAAATCCAGGACGTTCTCCCCTCCAGGCGAGATGAGGCCCTTTTCCTCTGAGGCGTCTCGAGGCTAACCATACCTAACATCTGGAACTTCCAAAGGTTCCTTCACACCCTTGCTGCAACTCAAGAAGTTCTCCGACATACCTGACTCCACTCGAGAAGAAGCACGAGAATCCCGCCCACATCCAGAGGAGCCCCGTTTCCGCCTCACACCTCGAGGTCAGGTATCCTTTCCCTGCATGTTCGGGAAAGAATTCCCGGTGTTCCCGTCGCATCTCATGAGGAGGCGCTCTCCACAGGAAAGGCGGAGGAACTCCAGGGTCGTGCCACCATTCCAAGAGTCCCCCAGATATCTCAGTCTGCCGGGGTCCAGCCCCGCTGGATCCAGGGAATTCGACGGATGGACGGCGTTGTCGTGGAAAGTCTTTTTTATTTATTAATGTAAGATTAGATTAAGAAATTATAGTGTAGTAAGAAGATTAACTGGAGGAAAAGGGCTGAATAGCTTGGTTTACGTGGAAGACCAATAAAATTCCAGACAAGGAATTTTCACCATCTACGTTGGGCCACCAGCCCCTGCTTGAATATCTAAGGGTGCCTCGCCTTAAGCTCCCTTTCGTGCAGGTCTTAACAGCCAGGCAAGTAAGTAGACCTGACGAGCCTCCGCGCCCCTGGTGGAGATTCAGCCTGAAGTTAAAGTAAAAAGCAGAGAGAAGGAAAGGGAGAGAAGAAGAAAGAGAAAAAGACACGGGGGAGCCTGAGTCCCAAGAAACCAGGCCGAGAGACTAGTTCGAGAAACTGGTCCGAGAAACTGGCCCCATCCTTTATTGTTCATAAAGCCTTTTATACTTTTGATAAAACATGGAGTTCAATGGGTAACACAAAATTATGTAGCGTTCGCACCCCAGACTCTTTCTGTACATTATTTTGTATACAAAAGGTCTCTGGTGATTTACATTATCTTCTGGCCAAGAGGCTTGTTAAACACTTTTTGGCTCTCTTCCTTAATGAATGTTAATTTTGTTTCCTCTGAAGTGTTTTTCTTTAATCTGCATTTCCTTAAAGCATTAAAGTTACATCTCTATAGAACAAAGGTGCAGTGGGTTATAACAAAGAAGGTACTTAACTCAAAGATCTAATGTTGCTAATACCAGGTCTACTACTTGTTTTTTTAATATACCAACTCTATCTAAAAATAAAGGATATGAAAATTTAGCAGCAAGCATTGACCCAAAAAATGAAACTTTTAATCAGTCCTATTATAAAGATTTTGACTCCTCGGATGCCCCTACATTCCTAGGATGCTTTAAGCTTCCTGTGCCTCCTGGGGAAAGGAGGCCTCAAACAATCACATGCCCAGCTGTACGAGTCCTGCAGGCAGGCTAGAAAGCATTCAGAGGGGTTTTTGGATTGAAACACTCTTTCAAATGCAGAAGACTAAAGCCCTGAATTGACTTTTTCCAGAAAATGTCAGAAGAGTGGAAAAGCAGAGAAAAAAGCCGGCAGATTTTTGTTGGGGTACGTGCATAGGAACTTCCAGAGGGGTCCCTGAAGTCTGAACACACCATGCCTATGTCAGCTTTCTTCCTCATGACGTTATCACGGGCGGGAGTCCTCATACTGGCTCCCAGCATCAGTCCAATTCAGAGGAACCTGTTTTCCCTGCACTGCCTCGTCTTTCACGCTGAGGATCAACTCACACCACGGTGGCACGAGGGAAAGCCCTGTGAGAAAGCCTCGTGGGAAAGCCTCCAGGGAAAGCCACAGATCCCTTGATCCACACGACGGGAAGCGTGACCCTGCTGCTACAGCTCGGGAGGAAAGCACACGTGCGTGCCCTCACTTGAGAGGAGGATTGACTCTCCAGGTGAGACTCCAGAAGAACCCCAATATCCATGTCAGCACTGCTGAGGAAACCTCAGGTTCCGGCCCCGAATCCACACAAGTTGTTCGGCCCGGGCATCAACAGGAGAGTTATCAAGAGAAGCCCCCAGCATCTGGCATGGGGACTGGACTTTGATGAAGTCACCAGAGCGGGTCCCTGAGGTCCCCGTCGTAAGTCGGGAGCACCTGCCGCAACTCGAGAAAATCCAGGAGGTTCTCCCCTCCAGGCGAGATGAGGCCCATTTCCAATGAGGTGTCTCGAGGCTAATTACATCTAATCTCTGGAACTTCCAAAGGGTCCTTCACACCCTTGCTGCAACTCAAGAAGTTCCCGACATTCCCATCTCCACTCGAGAGGAAACACGAGGGTCCTGCCCACATCCAGAGTAGCCCCGTTTCATCCTCCTAGCTAGAGATGAGGGATCCTTTCCCTGCTTGGTCGGGAAAGAACTTCCGGCATTCCCGTCGCATCTCAGGTGGAGGCGCTCTCCACAGGAAGGGAGAGAGGAACTCCATGGTCGTGCCACCATTCCAAGCGTCCCCAGATGTCTCAGTCCATTCCAGAGGATCTTGTTTTTACAGAGTGCTTAAACTTTCATGCCGAGGATCGCCTCACACCACGGTGGCACGGGGGACAGCCCTGTGGGAAAGCCTCGTGGGAAATCCTCTAGGAAAAGCCTAGAGGAAAAGCCACAGATCCATTGATCCACGCGACGGGAAGCATGACACTGCTGCTACAGCTCGGGAGGAAAGAGCATGCACATGCCCCCACTCGAGACGAGGACTGATTCCCCTTGGGAGACTTCAGAAGTATCCCAAAAACATGTCAGCACTGCGAGAGGAATACTCAGGTTCTGGCCCCCACTCCACCGAAGGTCTTGGGCCCCGGCATCTACCGGTGAGGAATCCCGAGAGGCCCTCTAGCAACTCGCATGGGGACTGGTCTTCCTAAGGCCAAACAGAACGGGGTCCCTGAGGTCCCCGTCGTAAGTCGAGAGCACCTGCCACAACTCGAGAAAATGAAGGAGATTCTCCCCTTCAGGCGAGATGAGGCCCATTTCCACTGAGACGTCTCGAGGCTAATCACACCTAACCTCTGGAACTTCCAAAGGGTCCTTCACACCCTTGTTGCAACTCAAGAAGATCCAGAAGAGACCCGTCGGCCACTACATAGGAATCACCAGGGTACCACCCACATCCAGAGGAGCCCCAATTCCCCCTCCTAGCTCAATGTGAGGATGCTTTCCCTGATTGGCCGGGAAAGAATTCCTGTCGTACCTGTCGCATCTCAAGAGGAGGCACGCTCCACAAGAAAGGTGAGAGGAACTCCAGGGTCGTTCCACCATTCCAAGAGTCCCCCAGATGACTCAGTCCTTTCCAGAGGAACTTGTTTACCCTGCACTGCCTCGACGTTCACGCGGAGGACCGACTCACACGATGGTGGCACGTGGGACAGCCCTGTGGGAAAGCCTCGTGGGAAAGCCACGTGGGAAAGCCTCGAGGGAAAACAAGAAACCCTTTGATCAACCCAACGGGAAAATTGACTCTGCTCCTAATGCTCGGGAGAAAAGCGCACGTGCATGCCCCCATTGGAGACGAAGATGACTCCCCTGTGGAGACTCCAGTAGTACCCAAGATCCATTTCAGCACTGGAGAGGAAACCTCAGGTTCGGGCACCGATTCCAAAAAGGTCTTAGGCCCCGTCATCGACCGGAGAGGAATCCCGAGAGGCCCTTAGCAACTCGCAAGTCGACTGGCATTACCTGAGCGGACCAGAGCGGGTTACATAAGTCCCGGTCGTAACTGGAGAGCACCTGCTGAAACTCGAGAAAACCCAGGAGGTTCTCCCCTGCCAGTCGAGATGAGGCCCATTTCCGCTGAGACGTCTCGAGTCTAATCACACCTAACCTCTGGAACTTCCAAAGGGTCCTTCACACCCTTGCTGCAACTCAAGAAGATCCCCTACATACCTCTCTCCACTCGAGAGGAAGAACGAGAGTCCCGCCCACATACAGAGGAGCCCCGTTTCCGCCTCCTAGCTCGAGAGGAGGGATCCTTTCCCTGCATGGTCAGGAAAGAACTCCCCGGCATTCCTGTCTCAATCTCAAGAGGAGGCGCTCTCCACAGGAAAGGCGAGAGGAACTCCAGGGTCGTGCCACCATTCCCAGAGTCCCCAGCATGTCTCAGTCCATTCCAGGGAAACCTGTTTTCCCTGCACTGCTTCGACTTTCAAGCCGAGGATCGACTCACACCACGGTGGCACGTGGGACAGCCCTGTGGGAAAGCCTCGTGGGAAAGCCTCCTGGGAAAGCCTCGAGGGAAAGCCACAGATCCCTTGATCCAAGGGAAGGGAAGCGTGACAGTTCTGCTACAGCTCGGGAGGAAAGCGAACGTGCATGCCCCACTCGAGACGAGGACTGACTCCCCTGGGGAGACTCCAGAAGTACCGTAAGATGCATGTCAGCACTGGAGAGGAATCCTCAGGTTCCGGCACCGACTCCACACAAGGTCTTAGGCCCAGGCGTCGAAGGGAGAGGAATCCCGAGAGGCCCCGAGCAACTCGCATGGGGACTGGCCTTTCCTGAGGCCACCAGAGCGGGTCCCTGAGGTCCCCGTCGTAAGTCAAGAGCACCTGCCGAAACTCGAGAAAATCCAGGAGGTTCTCCCCTCCAGGCGAGATGAGGCCCATTTCCGCTCAGGCGTCTCGAGGCTAATCACACCTAACCCTGGAACTTCCAAAGGGTCCTTCACACCCTTGCTACAACTCAAGAAGTTCCCCAACATACCTGACTCCACTCGAGAGGAAGCACGAGAGTCCCGCCCACATCCAGAGGAGCCCCGTTTCCGCCTCGTACCTCGCGGTCAGGTATCCTTTCCCTGTATGTTCCGGAAAGAATTCCCGGTGTTCCCGTCGCATCTCAAGAGGAGGCGCTCTCCACAGGAAAGGCGAGAGAAACTCCAGTGTCGTGCCATCATTCCAAGAGTCCCCCAGATATCTCAGTGTGCCGGGGTCCAGCCCCGCTGGATCCAGGGAATTCGATGGATGGACGGCGTTGACGTGGAAAGTCTTGTGTATTTATTAATGTAAGATGAGATTAAGAAATTATAGGGTAGTAAGAAGATTAACTGGAGGAAAAAGGCTGAATAGCTAGGTTTACGCGGAAGGCCAATAAAATTCCCGACAAGGAATTTTCTGGCGGACTCTGGGAATGGTGGCACGACCCTCGAGTTCCTCTTGCCTTTCCTGTGGAGAGCGCCTCCTCTTGAGATGCGCCGGGAACGCCGGGAATTCTTTCCCGACCACGCAGGGAAAGGATCCCTCCTCTCGAGCTAGGAGGCGGAAACGGGGCTCCTCTGGATGTGGGCGGGACTCTCGTGCTTCCTCTCGAGCGGAGACGGGTATGTCGGGGAACTTCTTGAGTTGCAGCAAGGGTGTGAAGGACCCTTTGGAAGTTCCAGAGGTTAGGTGTGATTAGCCTCGAGACGCCTCAGCGGAAATGGGCCTCATCTCGCCTGGAGGGGAGAACCTCCTGGATTTTCTCGAGTTGCGGCAGGTGCTCTCGACTTACGACGGGGACCTCAGGGACCCGCTCTGGTGGCCTCAGGAAAGGCCAGTCCCCATGCAAGTTGCTCGGGGCCTCTCGGGATTCCTCTACCCTCGATGCCGGGGCCTAAGATCTTGTGTGGAGTCGGTGCCGGAACCTGAGGATTCCTCTCCAGTGCTGACATGGATCTTGGGGTACTTCTGGAGTCTCCCCAGGGGGAGTCAGTCCTCCTCTCGAGTGGGGGCATGCACGTGCGCTTTCCTCCCGAGCTGTAGCAGCAGTCTCACGCTTCCCTTCGCGTATATCAAGGGATCTGTGGCTTTCCCTCGAGGCTATCCCACCAGGCTTTCCCACGAGGCTTTCCCAGGGCTGTCCCACGTGCCACCGTAGTGTGAGTTGATTCTCGGCTTGAAAGTCGAGGCAGTGAAGGGAAAACAGGTTTCCCTGGACTGGACTGAGACATCTGGGGGACTCTGGAATGGTGGCACGACCCTGGAGTTCCTCTCGCCTTTCCTGTGGAGAGCGCCTCCTCTTGAGATGCGACGGGAACGCCGGGAATTCTTTCCCGACCAGGCAGGGAAAGGATCCCTCGTCTCAAGCTATGAGGCGGAAACGGGGCTCCTCTGGATGTGGGCGGGACTCTGGTGTTTCCTCTCGAGTGGAGACGGGTATGTCGGGGAACTTCTTGAGTTGCAGCAAGGGTGTGAATGACACTTTGGAAGTTCCAGAGGGTAGATGTGATTAGCCTCGAGACGCCTCAGCAGAAATGGGCCTCATCTCGCCTGGAGGTGGAACCTCCTGGATTTTCTGGACTTGCGGCAGGTGATCTCGACTTACGACTGGGACCTCAGGGACCCGCTCTGGTGGCCTCAGGAAAGGCCAGTCCCCATGCTGAGTTGCTCGGGGGCCTCTCGGGATTCCCTTCCGTCGATACCGGGGCCTAAGACATTGTGTGGAGTCGGTGCCGGAACCTGAGGATTCCTCTCTAGTGCTGACATGGATCTCGGGTACTTCTGGAGTCTCCCCAGAGGAGTCCAGTCCTCGTCTCGAGTGGGGGCATGCACGTTCGATTTCCTCCCGAGCTGTAGCAGCAGTGTCACGCTTCCCTTCGCATGGATCAAGGGATCTGTGGCTTTCCCACGAGGCTTTCCCACAGGGCTGTCCCACGTGCCACCGTGGTGTGAGTCGATCCTCGGCTTGAAAGTCGAGGCACTGCAGGGAAAACAGGTTTCCCTGGAATGGACTGAGACATCTGGGGACTCTGGGAATGGTGGCACGACCCTGGAGTTCCTCTCGCCTTTCCTTTGGAGAGAGCCTCCTCTTGAGATGCGACGGGAAGGCGGGGAATTCTTTCCCGACCTCGCAGGGAAAGGATCCCTCCTCTTGAGCTAGAGGCAGTAACGGTTCTCCTCTGAATGTGGCGGGACTCTCGTGCTTCCTCTCGAATGGAGACGGGTAAGTCGGGGAACTTCTTGAGTTGCAGCAAGGGTGTGAAGGACCCTTTGGAAGTTCCAGAGGTTAGGTGTGATTAGCCTCGAGACGCCTCAGCGGAAATGGGCCTCATCTCGCCTGGAGGGGAGAACCTCCTGGATTTTCTCGAGTTGCGGCAGGTGCTCTCGACTTAAGACGGGGTCCTCAGGGACCCGCTCTGGTGGCCTCAGGAAGGCAAAAGCCATGCGAGTGCTCGGGGGCCTCTCGGATTCCTCTCCCGTCGATTCCATTCGATGGCTGGGGCCCATTTCCGCTGCAGGCGTCTCGAGGCTATTCGCACTTAACCTCTGGAAGGTCCTCCAAACGCGGTCCTTCACACCCGCTAGCAAACTCAGAAGTCCCGACATACCCGTCTCCACTCGAGGCGCAAGCACGAGAGTCCCGCCGCACATTTCAGAGGCAGGAACCGTTTACTGCCTCCTAGCTCAAGAGGAGCCCGATCCTTTCCGCTGCGAGTCGGGAAAGAATTCCTCGCCTTCCCGTCGCATCTCAAGAGGATGGCTCTCTCCAAAGGAAAGGCGGAGAGGAACTCCAGGCGTTCGTGCCACCATTCCCAGCAGTCTTCCTCCCCACACGATGTCTCAGTCCATTCCAGGGAAACCTGTTTTCCCTGCCAGTGCTCGACTTTCAAGCCGAGATCGACTCACACCCACGGTGCACGTGGGATCAGCCTGTGGGAAGCCTCGTGGGAAGCCACCAGATCCCTTGCATCCATTGCGAAGGGAAGCGTGGACACTGCTGTAGCAGCTCGGAGGAAATTCGAACGTGCATGCCCCCACTCGCAGACGAGGACTGATCCTCTGGGCGGAGACCCAGAAGAACCGAAGATCTCATGGCCCAGCACTAGAGCAGGAATTCCTCAGGTTCCGTGCACCGCACTTCCACACAATGTCTTTACGGCCCCGGTATCGACGCGAAGGGAATCCCGAGAGGCCCCGAGCAACTCACATGGGGACTGGCCTTTCCTGAGGCCACCAGAGCGGGTCCGCGGGGGGGCGGGCGGGGGGGGAGGGCGGGTGGCGGGGGGCGGGGGGCGGGGGGGGGGGGGGGCAGGTAGCGTCCAGTCGTAAAGTCGAGAATCACCCGCCACAAGTCCAGAAAATCCGGCAGGTTCACCCTCCAGGCGAGATGAGGCCCATTTCTGCTGAGGCGTCTCGCAGCTAAATCACAATCTACCCTCTGGACTTCCAAAGTGCTCATTCACACCCTTGCTGTAACTCAAGAAGTTCCCCGGACATACCGTCTCCACTCGAGAGCGAAACACCAGCAGTCCGCCCACATCCAGAGGATGCCCCGTTTCGCCTCATAGCTTGAGGACGAGGGATGCGTTCCCTGCCTGGTCGGCGAAAGAATTCCCGGCGTTCCCGTTCGCATCTCAAAAAAAAAATGAGGAGGCGCCTCTCCACAGGAAGGCGAGAGCC
>NW_017194067.1:0-9512 GCF_001704415.2 Capra hircus
GTTCCGGCCCGACACACAAAAGGTCTTAGGCCCCGGCATCGACGGGAAGGAATCCCGATAGGCCCCCGAGCAACTCGAATGGGGACTGGACTTTCCTGAGGCCCAGGGCGGGTCCCTGAGGTCCCCGTCGTAAGTCAAGAGCACCTGCCACAACTCGAGAAAATCCAGGAGGTCTCCCCTTCAGGCGAGATGAGGCCATTTCCGCTGAGGTGTCTCGAGGCAAATCACACCTAAACTCTGGAACTTTACAAAGGGTCCCTTCACACCCTTGCTGCAACTCAAGAAGTTCCCCGACATACCCGTCTCCACTCCAGAGGAAGCACGAGAGTACCGCCACATACAGAGGACCCCGTTTCCGCCTCCTATCTCGAGAGAGGGATCCTTTCCCTGCGTGGTCGGGAAGAATTCCTGGCGTTTCCGTCGCATCTCAAGAGGAGGCGCTCTCCACAGGAAAGGCGAGATGAACTCCAGGTCCTGGCACCATTCCCAGAGTCCCCCAGATGTCTCATTCCACTTCCAGGAAAACCTTTTTTTCAGCAATGCCTCGAGTTACAAGCCGAGGATCGACTCACACAACGGTGGCACGTGGGACAGCCCTGTGGGAAAGCCTCGTGGAAAAGCCTCCTGGGAAAGCCTCGCCTCGTGGGAAAGCCTCGAGGGAAGCACAGATACCCTGATCCACGCGAATGGAAGCGCGACTCTGCTGCTACAGCTCGAGAGGAAAGCGCACGTACATGCCCCAACTCGAGACGAGGACTGACTCCCCTGGGGAGACTCCAGAAGTACCCCAAGATCCATGTCAGCATTGGAGAGGAATCCTCAGGTTCCGGAACTGACTCCACACAAGGTCTTAGGCCCCGGTATCGACGAGAGAGGAATCCCGAGAGGCCCCGCGCAACTCGCATGGGGAATGGCCTTTCCTGAGGCCACCAGAGCGAGTCCCTGAGGTCCCGGTCGTAAGTCGAGAGCACCTGCCGCAACTCGAGAACATCCAGGAGGTTCTCCCGCAGGCGAGATGAGGCCCATTTCCGCTGAGGCGTCTCGAGGCTAATCACACCTAACCTCTGGAACGTCCAAAGGGTCCTTCACACCCTTGCTGCCACTCAAGAAGTTCCCCGACATACCCGTCTCCACTCGAGAGGAAGCACGAGAGTCCCGCCCACATCCAAAGGAGCCCCGTTTCCGTCTCCTAGCTCGAGAGGAGGGATCCTTTCCCTGCGTGGTCTGGAAAGAATTCCCGGCGTTCCGTCGCATCTCAAGAGCAGGCGCTCCCACAGGAAAGGCGAGAGGAACTCCAGGGTCGTGCTACCGTTCCCAGAGTCCCCCAAATGTCTGCGTCCATTCCAGGGAAAACAGTTTTCCCTGCACTGCCTTGACTTTCAAGCCGAGGATCGACTTACACCACGGTGGCACGTGGGACAGCCCTGTGGAAAGCCTCGTGGGAAAGCCTCCTGGCAAAGGGAAAGCCTCGAGGGAAAGCCACAGATCCATGATCCACGCGAAGGAAGCGACACTGCTGCTACAGCTCGGGAGGAAAGCGCACGTGCATTCCCCACTCAAGACGAGGGCTGACTCCACTGGGGAGACTCCAGAAGTACCCCAAGATCCATGTCAGCACTGGAGAGGAACCTCAGGTTCCGGCACCCACTCCACACAAGATCTTAGGCCCCGGCATCGACGGGAGAGGAATCCCGAGAGACCCGCGAGCAACTCGCAAGGGACTGGCCTTTCCTGAGGCCACCATAGCGGGTCCCTGAGGTCCCCGTCGTAAGTCAAGAGCACCTGCCGCAACTCGAGAAAATCCAGGAGGTTCTCCCCTCAGGCGAGATGAGGCCCATTTCCGCTGAGGCGTCTCGAGGCTAATCACACCTTAAACCTCTGGAACTTCCAAAGGGTCCTTCACACCCTTGCTGCAACTCAAGAAGTTCCCCGACATACCCGTCTCCACTCGAGAGGAAGCAGGAAAGTCCCGCCCACATCAAGAGGAGCCACGTTTCCGCCTCCTAGCTCGAGAGGTTTGATCCTTTCCCTGCGTGGTGGGGAAAGAATTTGCCGGCGTTCCCGTCGCATCTCAAGAGGAGGCGCTCTCCAGAGGAAAAGCGAGAGGAACTCCAGGTTCATGGCCACCATTGCCAGAGTCCCCCAGATGTCTCAGTCCATTCCAGGGAACCTGGTTTCCCTGCACTGCCTCGACTTTCAAGCCGAGGATCGACTCACACCACAGGTGGCACTGTGGGACAGCCCTGTGGGAAAGCCTCGTGGGAAAGCCTCTTTGGAAAGCCTCGTGGGAAAGCCTCGAGGGAATGCCACAGCATCCCTTTTTCCACCGCGAAGGGTAGCGTTACACTGCTGCTACAGCTCGGGAGGAAAGGTGCACTTGCATGCCCCACTCGAGACGAGGACTGACTCCCCTGGGGAGACTCCAGAATACCCCAAGATCCATGTCAGCAATGGAGAGGAATCCTCAGGTTCTGGCACCGACTCCACACAAGGTCTTAGGCCCTGGCATCGACGTGAGAGGAATCCCGAGAGGCCCCCGAGCAACTCGCATGGGACTGGCCTTTCCTGAGGCCACCAGAGCGGTTCCCTGAGGTACCCGTCGGAAGTCGAGAGCACCTGCCGCAACTCGAGAAAATCCAGGAGGTTCTCCCCTCCAGGCGACATGAGGCCCATTTCCACTGAGGTATCTCGAGGCTAATCACACGTTACCTAAGGAACTTCCAAAGGGTCCTTCACACCCTTGCTGCAACTCAAGAAGTTCCCTGATATACCCGTCTCCACTCGAGAGGAAGCACGAGAGTCCCGACCACATCCAGAGGAGCCCCGTTTCCACCTCCTAGCTCGAGAGGAGGGATCCTTTCCCTGCGTGCTCGGGAAAGAACTCCCGGCGTTCCCGTCGCATCTCAAGAGGAGGCGCTCTCCACAGGAAAGGCGAGAGGAACTCCAGGGTCATGCCACCATTCCCAGAGTCCCCCAGATGTCTCAGTCCATTCCAGGGATACCTGTTTTCCCTGCACTGCCTCGACTTTCAAGCCGAGGATCGACTCAAACCATGGTGGCAAGTGCGACAGCCCTGTGGGAAAGCCTCGTGAGAAACCTCGTGGGAAAGCCTCGAGGGTATGCCACAGATCCCTTGTTCCACGCGAAGGGAAGCGTGACACTCCTGCTTCAGCTCGGGAGGAAAGCGCACGTGCATGCCCCCACCCGAGACGAGGACTGACTCTCCTGGGGAGACACCAGAAGTACCCCAAGATCCATGTCAGCAATGGAGAGGAATCCTTAGGTTCCGGCACTGACTCCACAAAAGGTCTTAGGCCCCGGCATCGACGGGAGAGGAATCCCGAGAGGCCCCGGAGCAACTCGCATGGGGACTGGCCTTTCCGGAGGCCACCAGAGCGGGTCCCTGAGGTCCCAGTCGTAAGACGAGAGCACCTGCCGCAACTCCGAGAAAATCCAGGAGGTTCTCCCCTCCAGGCGACATGAGGCCCATTTCCGCTGAGGTATCTCGAGGCTAATCACACCTTACCTCTGGAACTTCCAAAGGGTCCTTCACACCCTTGCTGCAACTCAAGAAGTTCCCCGACATACCCGTCTCCACTCGAGAGGAAGCAGGAAAGTCCCGCCCACATCAAGAGGAGCCACGTTTCCGCCTCCTAGCTCGAGAGGTTTGATCCTTTCCCTGCGTGGTGGGGAAAGAATTTGCGGCGTTCCCGTCGCATCTCAAGAGGAGGCGCTCTCCAGAGGAAAAGCGAGAGGAACTCCAGGTTCATGCCACCATTGCCAGAGTCCCCCAGATGTCTCAGTCCATTCCAGGGAACCTGGTTTCCCTGCACTGCCTCGACTTTCAAGCCGAGGATCGACTCACACCACAGTGGCACGTGGGGCAGCCCTGTGGGAAAGCCTCGTGGGAAAGCCTCTTTGGAAAGCCTCGTGGGAAAGCCTCGAGGGAATGCCACAGATCCCTTTTTCCACGCGAAGGGTAGCGTTACACTGCTGCTACAGCTCGGGAGGAAAGTGCACTTGCATGCCCCACTCGAGACGAGGACTGACTCCCTTGGGGAGACTCCAGAATACCCCAAGATCCATGTCAGCACTGGAGAGGAATCCTCAGGTTCTGGCACCGACTCCACACTAGGTCTTAGGCCCTGGCATCGACGTGAGAGGAATCCCGAGAGGCCCCCGAGCAACTCGCATGGGACTGGCCTTTCCTGAGGCCACCAGAGCGGTTCCCTGTGGTACCCGTCGTAAGTCGAGAGCACCTGTCGCAAATCGAGAAAATCCAGGAGGTTCTCCCCTCCAGGCGACAAGAGGCCCATTTCCGCTGAGGTATCTCGAGGCTAATCACACTTTACCTAAGGAACTACCAAAGGGTCCTTCACACCCTTGCTGCAACTCAAGGAGTTCCCTGACATACCCGTCTCCACTCGAGAGGAAGCACGAGAGTCCCGACCACATCCAGAGGAGCCCCGTTTCCACCTATTAGCTCGAGAGGAGGGATCCTTTCCCTGCGTGCTCGAGAAAGAATTCCCGGTGTTCCTGTCGCAACTCAAGAGGAGGCGCTCTCCACAGGAAATGCGAGAGGAACTCCGGGGTCATGCCAGCATTCCCAGAGTCCCCCAGATGTCTCAGTCCATTCCAGGGAAACCTGTTTTCTCTGCACTGTTTTGACTTTCAAGCCGAGGATAGACTCACACCACGGTGGCACGTGGGACAGCCCTGTGGGAAAGCCTCGTGGGAAAGCCTCGTGGGAAAGCCTCGAGGGAATGCCACAGATCCCTTGTTCCACGTGAAGGAAAGGGTGACACTGCGGCTACAGCTCGGGAGGAAATCGCACGTGCATGCCCCCACTCGAGAGGAGGACTGACTCCGCTGGGGAGACTCCAGAATTACCCCAAGATCCATGTCAGAACTGGAGAGGAAACCTCAGGTCTGGCACCGACTCCACACCAGGTCTTAGGCCCCGATATCGACTGGAGAGGAATCCCGAGAGACCCCCGAGAGGCCCCCGAGCAACTCCCAAGGGGACTGGCCTTTCCTGAGGCCACCAGAGCGGGTCACTGAGGTCCCCGTCGTAAGTCAAGAGCACCTGCCGCAACTCGAGGAAATCCAGGAGGTTCTCCCCTCCAGGCGAGATGAGGCCCATTTCCGCTGAGGCGTCTGGAGGCTAATCACACCTAAACTCTGGAACTTCCAAAGGGTCCTTCACACCCTTGCTGGAACTCAAGAAGTTCCGCAACATTCCCGACTCCACTCGAGAGGAAGCACGAGAGTCCCGCCCACATCCAGAGGAGCCCCGTTTCCGCCTCCTAGCTCGAGAGGAGGGATCCTTTCCCTGCGTGGTCGGGAAAGAATTCCCGGCGTTCCTGTCGCATCTCAAGAGGAGGCGCTCTCCACAGGAAAGGGGAGAGGAACTCCAGGGTCGTGCCACCATTCCCAGAGTCGCCCAGATGTCTCAGTCCATTCCAGCGAAACCTGTATTCCCTGCACTGCCTCAATTTTCAAGCCGAGGATCGACTCACACCACGGTGGCACGTGGGACAGCCCTGTGGGAAAGCCTCGTGGGAAAACCTCGTGGGAAAGCCTCGAGGGAAAGCCACAGATCCCTTGATCCACTCGAAGGGAAGCGTGACACTGCTGCTACAGCTGGGGAAGAAAGCGCATGTGCATGCCCCCACTCGAGACGAGGACTGACTCCCGTGGGGAGACTCCAGAAGTACCCCAAGATCCATGTCAGCACTGGAGAGGATTCCTCAGGTTCCGGCACTGACTCCACACAAGGTCTTAGGCCCCAGCATCGACGGGAGAGGAAACCCGAGAGGCCCCGAGAGGCCACCGAGTAACTCGCATGGGGACTGGCCCTTCCTGAGGCCACCAGAGAGGGTCCCTGAGGTCCCGACGTAAGTCGAGAGCACCTGCCGCAACTCGAGAAAATCCAGGAGGTTCTCCCCTCCAGGCGAGATGAGGCCCATTTCCGCTGAGGCGTCTCCAGGCTAATCACACCTAAACTCTGGAACTTCCAAAGGGTCCTTCACACCCATGCTGCAACTCAAGAAGTTCCACGACATACCCGACTCCACTAGAGAGGAAGCACGAGAGTCCCGCCCACATCCAGAGGAGCCCCGTTTCCGCCTCCTTGCTCGAGAGGACGGATCCTTTCCCCGCGTTGTCGGGAAAGAATTCCCGGCGTTCCCATCGCATCTCAAGTGGAGGCGCTCTCCACAGGAAAGGCGAGAGGAACTCCAGGGACGTGCCACCATTCCCAGAGTCCCCCAGATGCCTCAGTCCATTCCAGGGAAACCAGTTTTCCCGGCACTGCCTCGACTTTCAAGCCGAGGATCGACTCACAACACGGTGGCACGTGGGACAGCCCTGTGGGAAAGCCTCAGGGGGAAAGCCTTTTGGGAAAGCCTCGAGGGAATGCCCCAGATCCCTTGTTCCACGCGAAGGGAAGCGTGGCATTGCTGCTGCAGCTCGGGAGTAAAGGGCACGTGCATGACCCAACTCGAGACAAGGATTGACTTCCCTGGGGAGATTCCAGAAGTACCCAAAGATCCATGTCAGCACTGTAGAGGAATCCTCAGGTCCTGGCACCGACTCCACACAAGGTCTTAGGCCCCGGCATCGACGGGAGAGGAATCCCGAGACGCCCCCGAGTAACTCGCAAGGAAATTTCCTTTACCGATGCCACCTGGGCGCGTCCCTGAGGTCCCCGTCGTAAGTCCAGTGCACCTGACACAACTCGAGAAAATCCAGGAGGTTCTCCCCTCCAGGCGAGATGTGGCCGCATATCCGATGACGGCGTCTCGAGGCTATTCAACAAGCGTCTGGAACTAACAAACGGGGCTTCAAACCCTAGCTGCAACTCAAGAAGTTCCCCGAAATACACCTCTCCACTCGAGAGGAAGCAGGAGAGTCCCGCCCACATCCAGAGTAGCCCCGTTACTGCCTCCTAGCTCGAGAGGAGGGATCCTTTCACTGAGTGGTCGGTCAAGTATTCCCGGAGTTCCCTGACTCATCTCAAGAGGAGGCGCTATCCACAGGAAAGGCGAGAGGAACTCCAGATTCGTGCCACCCATTCCCAGAGTCCCCCAGATGTCTCAGTCCATTCCAGGGAAACCTGTTTCCCTACACTGCCTCGACTTTCAGGACGAGGATCCACTCACACCACGGTGGCACTTGGCACAGCCCTTAGGGAAATCCTCGAGGGAAAGCCACAGATCCCTTGATCCATGCGAAGAGAAGCGTGACACTGCTGCTGCAGCTCGGGAGGAAAGCGCACGTGCATGCCCCCACTCGAGACGAGGACTGACTCCCCTGGGGAGACTCCAGAAGTACCCCAAGATCCATGTCAGCACTGGAGAGGAATCCTCAGGTTCCGGCACCGACTCCACACAAGATCTTAGGCCCCGGCATCCGACGGGAGAGGAATCCTGAGAGGCCCCCGAGAGTCCCCCGAGCAACTCGCATGGGGACTGGCCTTTCCTGAGGCCACCAGAGCGGGTCCCTGAGGTCCCCGTCGTATGTCGAGAACAGCTGCCCCAACACGAGAAAATCCAGGAGGTTCTCCCATCCGGGCGAGATGAGATCCAATTCCGCTGAGGCGTCTCGAGCTTATAACACCTAAACTCTGGAACCTACCAAAGGGTCCTTCACACCCATTGTTGCAACTCAACAAGTACCCCGACATACCCGTTTCCACTCGAGAGGAAGCACGAGAGTCCCTGCCCACATCCAGAGGAGCCCCGTTTCCGCCTCCTAGCTCGAGAGGAGGGATCCTTTCCTGCGTGGTCGGGAAAGAATTCCCGCGTTCCCGTCGGCATCTCAAGAGGAGGCGCTCTTCACAGGAAAGGCGAGAGGAACTCCAGGGACGTGCCACCATTCCCAGAGTCCCCCAGATGTGTCAGTCCATTCAAGGGAAACCTGTTTTCCCTGCACTGCCTCGACTTTCAAACGAGGATCGACTCACACCACAGTGGCACTTGGGACAGCCCTGTGGGAAAGCCTCGTCGGAAAGCCTCGTGGGAAAGCCTCGAGGGAAAGCCCCTGATCCCTTGATCCTCGCGAAGGGAAGCGTGACACTGCTGCTACAGCTCGGAAGGAAAGCGCACGTGCATGCCCCCACTCGAGACGAGGACTGACTCCCCTGGGGAGACTCCAGAAGAAGCCCAAGATCCATGTCAGCACTGGAGAGGAATGCTCATGACCGGCACGACTCCACACAAGATCTTAGGCCCCGGCATCGTCGGAGAGGGATCCCGAGAGGACCCCGAACAACTCGCATGGGCATGGCCTTGCGAGGGTCCCTGAGGTCCTCGTCGTAAGTCGAGAGCACCTGCCGCAACTCGAGGAAACTCCAGGAGGTTCTTCCCTCCAGACGAGATGAGCCCCATTTCCACAGAGGCGACTCGAGGCTAATCACACCTAACCTCTGGACCTTCCAAAGGGCCCTTCACACCCTTGCTGCAACTCAAGAAGTTCCCTGACATACCCGTCTCCACTCGAGAGGAAGCGCGAGAGTCCCGCCCACATCCAGAGGAGCCCTGTTTCCGCTCCTAGCTCGACAGGAGGGGATCCTTTCCCTGCGTGTTCGGAAAAGAATTCCCGGCGTTCCCGTCACATATCAAGAGGGGGCGCTCTCCACAGGAAAGGCGAGAGGAACTCCAGGGTCGTTCACCATTCCCAGAGTCCCCAGATGTCTCAGTCCATTCCAGGGAAGCCTGTTTCCCCGGCACTGCCTCGACTTTCAAACCGAGGATCGACTGACACCACGGTGGCACGTGGGACATCACTGGGGGAAAGCCTCGATGGAAAGCCTGGTGGGAAACCGTCGTGGGAAAGCCTCATGGGAAAGCCTCGAGGGGAAAGCCAACAGATCCTATGATCCACGGAAGGGAAAGCGTGACACTGCTGCTACAGGCTCGGGAGGAGAAAGCGCACGTGCATACCCCACTGGAGACGAGGACTCACTCCCCTGGGGAGACTCCAGAAGTACCCCAAGAGCGATGTCAGCACTGCAGAGGAATTCTCAGTTTCCGACACCGACTCCACACAAGGACTTAGGGCCCAGCATCGATGGGAGAGGAATCCGAGCGGCCCCCGAGCAAATCGCATGGGGACTGGCCTTTCCTGAGGCCACCAGAGCGGATCCCTGAGGTCCCTGTCGTAAGTCGAGAGCACCTGCCGCAACTCGAGAAAATCCAGGAGGTTCTGCCCTCCAGGGGAGATGAGGCCCATTTCGCGCTGAGGCGTCTCGAGGCTAATCACACCTAATCTCTGGAACTTCCAAAGGGTCCTTCACACCCTTGCTGCAACTCAAGGATTTCCATGACATACCCGTCTCCACTCGAGAGGAAGCAGAAGAGCTCCGCTCACATCAGAGGAGCCCGTGTCCACCTCGTAGCTCGAGAGGAGGGATCCTTTCCCTGTGTGGTTGGGAATGAATTCCGGCGTTCCCCGTCGCATCTCAAGATGAGGCGCTCTCCACAGGAAAGGCAAGAGGACTCAAGGGTCGT
>NW_017194068.1:0-9511 GCF_001704415.2 Capra hircus
AGAGCCGGAAACGAGCTCCTCTGGATGTGCCGGACCCTCGTTTCTCTTGAGTGGAGACGGGTATGTCGGGAACTTCTTGAGTTGCAGCATGGCTGTGAAAGACTCTTTGGAATTTCCAGAGGTCAAGTGTGATTAGCCTCGAGACACCCCGTGGAAACGGGCCTCATCTCGCCTGCAGGGGAGAACCTCCTGGATTTTACGAGTTGCGGCAGGTGCTCTTGACTTACGACGGGGACCTCATGGACCCGCTCTGGTGACCTCAGGAAAGGCCAGTCCCCATGCGAGTTGCTAGAGGGCCTGTCGCTGTTCCTCTCCCCGTCGATGCCAGGGCCTAAGACCTTGTGTGGAGTCGGGCCGGAACCTGAGGATTCCTCTCCAGGACTGACATGCATCTTGGGGTACTTCTGGAGTCTCCCCAGGGGAGTAAGTCCTCGTCTCGAGTGGGGGCATGCACGTGCGCTTTCCTCCCGAGCTGTAGCAGCAGTGTCACGCTTCCGTCGGGGGGATCAAGGGATCTGTGGCTTTCCCACGAGGCTTTCCCAGGGCTGTCCCACGTGCTACCATGGTGTGAGTGGATCCTCGGCGTGAAAGTCGAGGCATTGCGGGGAAAACAGGTTCCTCTGAAAAGCACTGAGATATCTGGGGGACTCTTTGGAATGGTGGCACGACCCTGGAGTTCCTCCCGCCTTTCCTATTGAGAGCCCTTGCTCTTGAGAGGCCACGGGAACGCTGAAAAATCTTTCCTGACTAAGCAGGATAGGATCCCTCATCTCGAGCTACCAGGCGGAAACGGGGTTCCCCTGGATGTGGGCGGGACACTCGTGCTTCCTCTCGAGTGGAGACGGGTATGTCGGGGAACATCTTGAGTTGCAGCAAGGACCCTTTTGAATTTCCAGAGTATAGGTGTGATGAGCCTCCAGACGCCTCAGAGGAAATGGGCCTCATCTCGCATGGAGCGGAGAACCTCCTGGACTTTCTAGAGTTGGGCAGGGTCTCTGGAGTTACGACGGGGACCTCAGGGACCCGCTCCGGTGGCCTCAGGAAAAGCCAGTGCCCATGGGAGTTGCAAGGGGCCTTTCGGGATTCCTCTCCCGTCGATGTCGGGCCTAAGACCTTGTGTGGAGTCGGGGCTGGAACCTGAGGATTCCTCTCCAGTGCTGATATGGATCTTGGGTACTTCTGGAGTCTCTCCTGGGGAGTCAGTGCTCATCTCGTGTGGGGGCATGCACGTGAGCTTTCCTCACGAACTGTAGCAGCAGTGTCACACTTCCCGTCGCGGGGATCAAGGGATCTGTGGCTTTCCCTCAAGGCTTTCCGACGAGGCTTTCCCACAGGGCTGTCCCACGTGGGACATGCCATGGTGGAGTGAGTGGATCCTCGGCGTGAAAGTAGAGGCAGTGCAGGGAAAACAAGTTCCTCTGGAATGGACTGAGACATCTGGGGGCCCCTTGGAATTGTGGCACGACACTGGGGTTTCTCTCGCCTTTCCTGTTGAGAGCGCCTCTTCTTGAGATGCGACGGGAAAGCCGGGAATTGTTTCCAGACGAAGCAGGAAAAGAATCCCTAATCTCAAGCGACGAGGTGGAAACCAGGCTCCTCTGGATGTGGGCGGGACCCTCGTGCTTCCTCTCGAGTGGAGACTGGTATGTCGGGGAACTTCTTGAGTTGCAGCAAGCGTGTGAAGGACCCTTTGGAAGTTCCAGAGGTTAGGTGTGATTAGCCTCGAGACGCCTCAGCGGAAATGGGCCTCATCTCGCCTGGAGGGGAGAACCTCCTGGATGTTCTCGAGTAGCGGCAGGTGCTCTCGACTTAAGACGGGGACCTCAGGGACCCGCTCTGGTGGCCTAAGGAAAGGCCAGTCCCATGCGAGTAGCTCGGGGGCCTCTTGGGATTCCTCTCCCTTCGATGCCGGGGCCTAAGACCTTGTGTGGAGTCGGTGCTGGAACCTGAGGATACCTCTCCAGTGCTGACATGGATCTTAGGGTACTTCTGGAGTCTCCCCAGGGGAGTCAGTCCTCCTCTCAGTGAGGGCTTGCACGTGCTTTCCTCCCGCGTTGTAGCAGCAGTGTCACCCTCCCGTCGCGTGGATCATGGGATCAGTGGCTTTCCCTCGAGGCTTTCCCAGAGGCTTTCCCACGAGGCTTTCCCACAGGGCTGTCCCACGTGCCACCGTGGTGTGAGTCGATCCTTGGCTTGAAAGTCGAGGCAGTGCAGGGAAAACAGGTTTCCCTGGAATGGACTGAGACATCTGGGGGACTCTGGTAATGGTGGCAGGACCCTGGAGTTCCTCTCGCCTTTCCTGTGGAGAGCACCTCATCTTGAGATGCGACGGGAACGCTGGGAATTCTTTCCAGACCACGCAGGGAAAGGATCCCTCCTCTACAGCTATGAGGCGGAAACGGGGCTCCTCTGGATGTGGGCGGGACTCCTGTGCTTCCTCTCC
Source organism: Capra hircus (assembly GCF_001704415.2). Taxonomy (NCBI): domain Eukaryota; kingdom Metazoa; phylum Chordata; class Mammalia; order Artiodactyla; family Bovidae; genus Capra; species Capra hircus. Next base: position 2,444 of record NW_017194068.1, read on the forward strand.
AGTGGAGACGGGTATAAAGGGGAACTTCTTGAGTTGCAGCAAGGGTGTGAAGGACCCTTTGGAACTTCCAGAGGTTAGGTGTGATAAGCCTCGAGACGCCTCAGCGGAATTGGACCTCATCTCGCCTGGAGGGGAGAACCTCCTGGATTTTCTCGTGTTGGGACAGCTATTCTCGACTTCCGACGGGGACCTCAGGGACCTGCTCTGGTGGCCTCAGGAAAGGCCAGTCCCCATGCGAGTAATTCGGGGGCCTCTAGGGCCTCCTCTCCCGTCGATGCCGGGGCCTAAGACCTTGTGTGGAGTCGGTGCCGGAACCTGAGGATTCCTCTCCAGTGCTGACATGGATCTTGGGTACTTCTGGAGACTCCCCAAGGGAGTCAGTCCTCGTCTCGAGTGGGTGCATGCACGTGCGCTGTCCTCCCGAGCAGTAGCAGCAGTGTCACGCTTCCCTTCTCGTGGATCAAGAGATCTGTGGCTTTCCCTCGAGGCTGTCCCACGAGGTTTTACCACGAGGCTTTCCCACAGGGCTGTCCCACGAGCCACCGTGGTGTGAGTCGATCCTCAGCTTGAAAGTCGAGGCAGTGCAGGGAAAACAGGTTTCCCTGGAATGGACTGAGACATCTGGGGGACTCTGGGAATGGTGGCAAGACCCTGGAGTTCCAATCGCCTTTCCTGTGGAGAGCGCCTCCTCTTCAGATGCAACGGGAACACGGGAATTCTTTCCCGACCACGCAGGGAAAGGATCCCTCCTCTCGAGCTAGGAGGTGGAAACGGGGCTCCTCTGATGTGGGCGGGACTCTCGTGCTTCCTCTCGAGTGGAGACGGGTATGTCGGGGAACTTGTTGAGTTGCAACAATGGTGTGAAGGACCATTTGAGGTTCCAGAGTTTAGGTGTGATAAGCCTCGAGACGCCTCAGCGGAATGGGCGTCATCTCGCCTGGAGGGAGAACGTCCTGGATTTTCTCGTGTTGGGGCAGCTATTCTCGACTTACGATGGGGACCTCAGGGACCGCTCTGGTGGCCTCAGGAAAGGCCTGCCCCATGCGAGTAATTCGGGGACCTCTAGGGCCTCCGCTTCCGTCGATGCCGGGCCTAAGACCTTGTGTGGAGTCGGTGCCGGAACCTGAGGATTCCTCTCCAGTGCTGACATGGATCTTGGGGTACTTCTGGAGTCTCCCTAGGGGAGTCAGCCCTCGTCTCGAGTGGGGCATGCACGTGCGCTTTCCTCCCGAGATGGGGCAGCGGTGTCATGCTTCCCGTGGAGTGGATCAAGGATCAGTGGCTTTTCCTCGAGGCTTTTCCACAAGGCTTTCCCACGAGGCTTTTCCACAGGGCTGTCCCACGTGCCAACGTGGTGTGAGTCGATCCTCGGCTTGAAAGTTGAGTCAGTGCAGGGAATACAGGTTTCCCTGGAATGGACTGAGACATCTGGGGGACTCTCGGATTTGTGGCACAACCCTGGAGTTCCTCTCGCCTTTCCTGTGGAGAGGCCTCCTCTTGAGATGCTATGGGAACACCGGGAATTCTTTCCTGACCACGCAGGGAAAGGATCCCTCCTCGCGCGAGCTAAGAGGCGGAAACGGGGTTCCTCTGGATGTGGACGGGACTCTGGTGCTTCCTCTCGAGTGGAGACAGGTGTTCGGGGAACTTCTTAAGTTGCAGCAAGGGTTTGAAGGACCTTTTGGAAATTCCAGACGTTAGGTTTTATTAGCCTCGAGAAGCCTCAGCTGAAATGGGCCTCATCTCGCCTGGAGGGGAGAACCTCCTGGATTTTCTCGAGTTGTGGCAGGTGCTCTGGACTTACGACGGGGACCTCAGGGACCCGCTATGTTGGCCTCAGGAAAGGCCAGTCCCCACGCGAGTTACTCGGGGGCCGCTCGGGATTCCTCTCCGTCGATGCTGGGGCCTAAGACCTTGTGTGGAGTCAGTGCCATAACCTGAGGATTCCTCTCCAGTGCTGACATGGATCTTGGGAACTTCTGGAGTCTCCCCTGGGGAGTCAGTCCTCGTCTCGAGTGGGGACATGCACGAGCGCTTTCCTTCAGAGCTGTAGCAGCAGTGTCACGCTTCCCTTCGCGTGGATCAAGGATCTGTGGCTTTCCCTCGAGGCTTTCCACGAGGCTTTCCCACGAGGCTTTCCCACAGGGCTGTCTCACGTGCCACCGTGGTGTGAGTCGATCCTCGGCTTGAAAGTCGAGGCAGTGCAGGGAAAACAGGTTTCCCTGGAATGGACGGAGACATCTGGTTGTCTCTGGGAATGGTGGCACGACCCTGGAGTTCCTCTCGCCTTTCCTGTGGAGAGCGCCTCCTCTTGAGATGGAAGGGAACGCCGGGAATTCTTGACCGACCACGCAGGGAAAGGATCCCCCTCTCGAGCTAGGAGGTGGAAACGGGGCTCCTCTGAATGTGGGCGGGCCTCAGTGCTTCCCCTCGAGTGGAGACGGGTATGTCGGGGAACTTCTTGAGTTGCAGCAAGGGTGTGAAGGACCCTTTGGACGTTCCAGAGGTTAGGTGTGATTAGCCTCGAGACGCCTCCGCGAAAATGGGCCTCATCTCGCCTGGATGGGAGAACCTCCTGGATTTTCTCGAGTTGCGGCAGGTGCTCTCGACTTACGAATGGAACTTCAGGGACCCGCTCCAGTCGGCCTCAGGAAAGGCCAGTCCCCATGCGAGTTGCTCGGGGCCTCTCGCGATTCCTCTCCCGTCGATGCTGGGCCTAAGACCTTGTGTGGAGTCAGTGCCGGAACCTGAGGATTCCTCTCCAGTGCCGACATGGATCTTCGGGGACTTCTGGAGTCTCCCCAGGGGAGTCAGTCCTCGTCTCGAGTGGGGCATGCACGTGCGCTTTCATCCCGATCTGTAGCAGCAGTGTCGCGCTTTCCTTCTCGTCGATCAAGGGATCTTGGCTTTCCCCGAGGCTTTCCCAAGAGGCTTTCCCACGAGGCTTTCCCACAGGGCTGTCCAACGTGCCACCGTGGTTTGAGTCGATCCTCGGCTTGAAAGTCGAGGCAGTGCATGGAAAACACGTTTCCCTGGAGTGGACTGAGACATCTGGGGGACTCTGGGAATGGTGGCACGACCCTGGAGTTCCTCTCGCCTTTCCTGTGGAGAGCGTCCCCTCTTGAGCTGCGATGGGAAGGCCAGGAATTCTTTCCGAACACGCAGGGAAAGGAACCCTCCTCTCGAGCTAGGAGGCGGAAACGGGGCTCCTCTGGATGTGGGCGGGACTCTCGTGCTTCCTCTCAATGGAGACAGGTATGTCGGGGAACTTCTTGAGTTGCAGCAAGGGTGTGAAGGACCCTTTGGAAGTTCCAGAGGTTAGGTGTGATTAGCCTCGAGACGCCTCCGCGGAAATGGGCCTCATCTCGCCTGGATGGGAGAACCTCCTGGATTTTCTCGAGTTGCGGCAGATGCTCTCGACTTACGACGGGGCCCTCAGGGACCCGCTCTGGTGGCCTCAGGAAAGGCCAGTCACCATACGAGTTGCTTGGGGGCCTCTCGGAATTCCTCTCCCGTTATGCTGCGGCCTAAGACCTTGTGCGGTTTCTGTTCCGGAACCTGAGGATTCCTCTCCAGTGGTGACATGGATCTTGGGGAACTTCTGGAGTCTCCCCAGGGGAGTCAGTCCTCGTCTCGAGTGGGGCATGCACGTGCGCTTTCATCCCGATCTGTAGCAGCAGTGTCGCGCTTTCCTTCTCGTCGATCAAGGATCTTTGGCTTTCCCCGAGGCTTTCCCACGAGGCTTTCCCACAGGCTTACCCACTGTCCCACGTGCCACCGTGGTGTGAGTCGATCCTCGGCTTGAAAGTCGAGGCAATGCAGGGAAAACAGGTTTCCCGGGAATGTACTGAGACATCTGGGGGACTCTGGGAATGGTGGCACGACCCTGGAGTTCCTCTCGCCTTTCCTGTGGAGATAGCCCCCTCTTGAGCTGCGATGGGAAGGCCAGGAATTCTTTCCCGAACACGCAGGAAAGGAACCCTCCTCTCGAGCTAGGAGGCGGAAACGGGGCTCCTCTGGATGTGGGCGGGACTCTCGTGCTTCCTCTCTAGTGGAGACGTGTATGTCGGGGAACTTCTTGAGTTGCAGCAAGGGTGTGAAGGACCCTTTGGAAGTTCCAGAGGTTAGGTGTGATTAGCCTCGAGACGCCTCAGCGGAAAAGGGCCTCATCTCGCCTGGAGGGAGAACCTCCTGGATTTTCTCGAGTTGCGGCAGGTGCTCTCGACTTACGACGGGGACCTCAGGTACCCGCTCTGGTGGCCTCAGGAAAGGCCAGTCCGCATGCGAGTTGCTCGGGGGCCTCTCGGGATTCCTCTCCCGTCGATGCCGGGGCCTAAGACTGCCGGGAGCCAGTGTGAGGAAGCCCGCCCGTGACAAGGTTATGAGGAAGGAAGCTGACATACGCAACGCGTGCTCAGACTTCATGGACCCTCTGGAAATTTTTAAGCATGTACCCCAACAAAAATCTGCCGGGTTTTGTGCTCTGCTTTTTCACTCTTCTGACCTTTTCTGGAAAAAGTCAATTCAGGGCGTTACTCTTCTGCATTTGAAAGAGTGTTTCAATCCAAAAACCCTCTGATGGCTTTCTAGCCTGCCTGTAGGACTCGTACAGCTGCGCTTGTGATTGTTTGAGGCCTCCTGACCGCAGGAGGCACAGGAAGCTTAAAACATCCTAGGAATGCAGGAGCTTCCGAGGAGTCAAAATCTTTAGAATAGGACTGATTAAAAGTTTCGTTTTTTGGGTCAATGCTTGCTGCCAAATTTTCATATCCTTTGTTTTTAGATATAGTTGGTATATAGAAAAACAAGTAGTAGACCTGGTATTAGCAACATTAGATCTTTGAGTTAAGTACCTTCTTTGTTATAACCCACTGCACCTTTGTTCTATAGAGATGTAACTTTAATGCTTTAAGGAGATGCAGATTAAAGAAAAACACTTCAGGGGAAACAAAATTAACATTCATTAAGGAAGAGAGCCAAAAAGTGTTAACAAGCCTCTTGGCCAAAAGATAATGTAAATCACCTGAGACCTTTTGTATACAAAATGATATACAGAAAGAATCTGGGTTGCGAACACTACATAATTTTGTGTTATCCATTGATCTCCATGTTTTATCAAAAGTATAAAAGGCCTTCTGAACAATAAAGGAGGAGGCCAGGGGCCGGGGCCAATTTCTCGGACCAGCTTCTCGAACTAGTCTCTCAGCCTGGTTTCTTGGACTCTGGCTCCCCCTGTGTCTTTCTCTCTCTTTCTTCTTCTCTACCTTTCCTTCCCTCTGCTCTTTACTTTAACTTCAGGCTGAATCTCCACCTGGAGTGCGGAGGCTCGCCAGGTCTACTTACTTGCCCTGGCTGTTAAGACCCGCGAAAGGGAGCTTAAGGCGAGGCACCCTTAGATATTCAAGCGGGCGCCGGTGGCCCAACGTAGGTGGTGCAAATTGCTTGTCTGGAATTTTATTGGCCGTCCGCGTAAACCAAGCTATTCAGCCCTCTTCCTCCACTTAATCTTCTTACTACACTATAGTTTCCTAATCTAATCTTACATTAATAAATAAACAAGACTTTCCACGCCAACGCCGTCCACCCTTCACATTCCCTGGATCCACCGGGGCTGGACCCCGGCATAAGACCTTGAGTGGAGTCGGTGCCGGAACCTGAGGATTCCTCTCCAGTGCTGACATGGATCTTGGGGTACTTCCTGAGTCTTCCCAGGGGAGTCAGTCCTCGTCTCGAGTAGGGGCATGCACGTGCGCTTTCCTCCCGAGCTGTAGCAGCAGTGTCACGCTTCCCTTCGCGTGGATCAAGGGATCTGTGGCTTTCCCACTAGGCTTTCCCACAGGGCTGTCCCACGTGCCACCGTGGTGTGAGTGGATCCTCGGCTTGAAAGTCGAGGCAGTGCAGGGAAAACAGGTTTCCCTGGAACGGACTGAGACATCTGGGGGACTCTGGGAATGGTGGCACGACCCTGGAGTTCCTCTCGCCTTTCCTGTGGAGAGCGCCTCCTCTTGAGATGCGACGGGAATGCCTGGAATTCTTTCCCGACCACGCAGGGAAAGGATCCCTCCTCTCGAGCAAGAGGCGAAAACGGGGCTCCTCTGGATGTGGGCGGGACTCTCGTGCTTCCTCTCGAGTGGAGACGGGTATGTCGGGGAACTTCTTGAGTTGCAGCAAGCGTGTGAAGGCCCTTTGGAAATTCTTGAGGTTAGGTGTGATTAGCCTCGAGACGCCTCAGCAGAATGGGCCTCATCTCACCTGGAGGGGAGAACCTCCTGGATTTTCTCGAGTGGCGGCAGGTGCTCTCGACTTACGACAGGGACCTCAGGAACCTCTGGTGGCCTCAGGACAGACCAGTCCCGATGCGAGTTGCTCGGGGGACTCTCTGGATTCCTCTCCCATCGATCCGGGGCCTAAGAGCTTGTGTGGAGTCGGTGCCTGAACCTGAGGATTCCTCTCCAGGGCTGGCATGGATCTTGTGGTACTTCTGGAGTCTCCCCAGGGGAGTCAGTCCACGTCTCGAGTGGGGGCATGCACATGCGCTTTCCTCCCCAGCTCTAGCAGCAGTGTAACGCTTCCCTTCGCTTGGATCGATGGATCTGTGGCTTTCCCTCGAGGCTTTCCCACAGGGCTGTCCACGTGCCACCGTGGTGTGAGTCGATCCTCGGCTTAAAAAGTCGAGGCAGTGCAGGGAAAACAGGTTTCCCTGGAATGGACTGAGACATCTGGGGGACTCTGGGAATGGTGGCACGACCCTGGAGTTCCTCTCGCCTTTCCTGTGGAGAGCTCCCTCCTCTTGAGATGCGACGGAAACGCCGGGAATTCTTTCCCGACCACGCAGGGAAGGATCCCTCCTCTCGAGCTAGGAGGCGGAAACGGGGCTCCTCTGGATGAGGGCGGGACTCTCATGCTCCTCTCGAGTGGAGACGGGTATGTCGGGGAACTTCTTGAGTTGCAGCAAGGGTGTGAAGGACCTTTGGAAGTTCCAGAGGTAGGTGTGATTAGCCTCGAGACGCCTCAGCGGAAATGGGCCTCATCTCGCCTGGAGGGAGAACCTCCTGGATTTTCTCGAGT
>NW_017194069.1:0-9511 GCF_001704415.2 Capra hircus
TACATGTTACAACACGAAAAATATTCAAACCATCTTCAGTGGAAAAAAAAATCCACATAGAAAAGGCCACCCAGAACCCTTATTCACCATGTCTGCTTTCAATCCATCAAGTTTGTCCAAATAACTGAAAATCTCAGTAACACTCTAACATAAAGAAAAAAGGATGAAGATGGAAACAAAAGATATATTCATACACTTGAACATTGCAAAGTGGAAGTGGGGCGGTGGATTACATTATAACGTAGATACCATATGATTTCCTGATTTTGGAGATTATGTGCTGGTTCTGCAGAAGGTACCCATTTTGGATAAAACACATAGAGTCTTTTAGATGATGTTGGCAAATGCTAGCACTTGTTCCCATTGCTAGGCATTTTCTGTACATTTTAAATGACTGGAAAGTATACTAGGTTTCAAAACAACCATGTCAATACCACAAAAGAAATTTAGAGTAGACAGGCAGGAAGCTTTCTGATACAGGCCAAGACTTACCCAGACGAAGTTCAAGGGAAGCTGCGATGCTCACTGCCCTTGAAGGAGTCCACGTGAATGAAGAAGTACTGTGGGAAGTCTCTTAGTAACCACCATGTCTTGGGTCCTCTGGATGACCTACTGCAGGAGAAACAGATGTTACAGATAAAACGTTCCACATCACTTCACAAAATGTTGTTAGACTACTTTCAGTAAAGCTGAATCATTTGGGATCAATTTACAATCATATAATAGACTACCATTTACAGTCCAAAAATCACTTGCATTTCTAGACACTCATAACAATCAGAAAAAAAAATTAAGAAACTCCCACTTAAATAAAACATCTAGCAACAAACTTAATCAAGAACATAAAAGACCAGTAGTCAGAAAACTAGAAAGACTGATAAAGAAACCAAAGAAACACAAATACACAGAAAACTATTCCACGCCCATGCACTGGAACAATGAGGAATTAAAAGGTCCATTCCAACCAAAGTCATCAAACCAAATACACCGGACTGCAATCACAAAATAACATTCAATGGCATTTTTCACAGAAATAGAAATATTCCTCATATTAGACTGCTACTGTTGACCAGGACCTTAAACGCCAAAAAGACTCTGAGAAAGAGGAACACAGCTGGAGGCATCTTCCTAACCCTCTTCAAACTACATCACGGAGCTGTAGTGACCACCACAGTGAGGAACTGCAGGAACACAGACACATGGACTCCAGGAGAGAATAGAGAGCCCAGAAACGAACCCACATGTACATGGGTCAGTTCCTGAAAATCAAACCAGGAACGAGCGAAGAGGAAAGGACAGTCTTCTCAAGAAACAGTGACAGGAAAACGGCCACCTACACGGAAGAACATCAGTGTTCATCCTCTACATCATCTAACGCAAATCGAACTGAAAACCCACCGCTTTGCACACGGAGCTCTTTCCCCCTGAGTCCTCCGAGATGGACCTCCAGTCAGCCCTCAGCTGGACACAGGAAACGTCTACTCCGTCCTCATTTTTCGCTCTTGCAGCGCCTCCCTGCTGGTGGGCACTGGAGGCAACCCTGCCTCCTCTCAGCCTGGATGCAAGCCCTGTTATCCAGAAGCCTGAGCCCTGATGGTCCTGAGGAGACAAAGCTCCCGCCAGCTGCTCACGGGGCAGAGCCTAAAGGCAAAGCGTCCTGCGCCCGCGGGTCAGAGGGGGCTTTGGGCGCCCCCCTGCGGGCCACAGGAGAAAGAGCGGGCAGCCCGGCGCTCACAGACCTCAGAGGGCTCACCCAGAAGCAGCTCTGCTGCGAGCACTCAGACTGGAAGCCCAAACTGAAATGGAGCAGAATAGCTCCATGACCTCCGCAAAACATGGCTAAGGAACAATCAGAGCCTGTATGGAATGCAGCCATAAAAAGGAACACATGTGAGTTTGTTCTAATAAAGGGGAGGGAAGTCAGTCAAAGAGAGAAAAACATGGAATCTAGAAGGATGGTACTGACGAGTCTGTTCACAAGAGCAGCAATGGAGGTGCAGACATAGAGAACAGACTTACAGACGAGGGTGGGGAACAAGAGGGAGAGGGTGAGATGGAATGGAGAGAGCAGCATGGATGCAGGTACACCAACCTTTGTAAATAGACAACCAATGGGAATTTGCTGTATGATTCAGGGAACTCAAACTGGGGCTCAGTAGTAACCTAGAGAGGTGGGAATGCGTGCGAGGTGGAGGGGAGATTCCAGAGCAAGAGGACATAGGTACACCTATGGTCAATTCATGTGGATGTATGACAAATCAAACCAATATTGTAAAGCAATGATCAATCAACTAAAAGAAATAACTGTTTAAAAAATATGAACATACACACAAACTTTGCAACAAGGTAACTCCATTTTAAAAACTATTGAAATTTTAGAAAACTACAAACGTTCTACATGACCTTCGGTCTGGTGATCAGGTCTAACATACACAAAACAAGCCAACTTACCCAATTATGAATACAAATGAGTTAACACATTGCCTTTTATCATTTCATACATTTACCCTGTGGAGGACCTTACTCGAGAGAACCAAAAGAAACTGCTAAATGAACCACGGACCACCCACCCTGGCCAGGCAACAGAGAAAAGAAAACACTTGCAGGAGTCATCTCACAACAGGAGGTCCTGGGAAGGAACAAGGAACGAACAAGCTACCACCAACCAGAATTCTGGAGAGGTCAGGAGATGGGAGGCTCCAGTTCAGAGGTCCTACCAACCTCCCAGGATGCACTTCGCTGGAATCCATCTCGGCTGAGTGATGCGTGTGCCCCCAAGAAGGATCCCAATTCAGAATGCCTGGCAAGAGACAAACCAGAAATGAACCCGATGACCATAAAACCTGAGAGTGCGAGCCACGTGACAGAGTGGTTCTCTCCGTTTCCCTCACCCTCCTGCCCTCCACCCCGGCAGCCCTTCCCAATGAAGCCTCTCGCTTGGACAGCACTCCTCTCCTCAGACAACTCATTGCCCAGTGTCAGACAAGAACTCACTCTCAAGCCCTGGAAGGGAACCCCCTTCCTTCATCAAAAGCAATATCCAGGAGAAAAGAGCTTCAAACGCTATCTTGCAGAGAAGGAAATCAGACAAGGCAATGGCAGCCCGCTCCAGTACCATTGCCTGGAGAATCCCACGGACAGAGGAGCCTGGTAGGCTGCAACCCCGGGGTCACTAAGAGTCGGACACGACTTCACTGAGTGACTTCACTTTCACTTTTCACTTTCATGTACTGGAGGAGGACATGGCAACCCACTCCAGTGTTCTTGCCTGGAGAATCCCAGGGACAGAGGAGCCTGGTAGGCTGCTGTCTATGGGGTCGCGCAGAGTCAGGCACGACTGAAGCGACGTGGCAGCAGCAGCAGAGAAGGAAATGGCACCACCTGCAGTACTCTGGTCTCAGAAATCCTAGGGACAGAGGAGCTTGGTGGGCTACAGTCCAAAAGCAGGGCATTTCTGACGGGAGGAAACAGTCCCAGGGAAGCTGAGCTGCTCACCAAAGGCCCCAGAGCTTTGGATAGCACACCAGAGCTGTGGCTGAGGATTCCCAGCTGCCATGCCTCTTGATCCTGGCCTCTTTCACTAGATACGTGTGTGGAAAACTAGAATCTCAAATATGCCCTGGTGGTTCCATAGTCAAGAATCCACCTGCCAGTGCTGGAGATGCATGTGCGATCCCTAGGATGGGAAGATGCCACATCCTATGGAGCCCGTGTGCCACAACTGCCGAGCCTGTGCTCTAGATCCTGGAAGCCACGATGCCGAGTTCACATGCCGCAGCCACTGAAGCCCGTGAGCCTGTGCCCCTCAACAAGAGGACACACTGCAGTGAGAAGCCTGCAAACCACTCGTTATGGCCCATGCTCACCAAAACTAGAGAAAAGCCCACACACAAAGATGCAACACAGCCAACAATCAATAAAACTCTTTTCCTAAAAAAATGCACATCTGACAAAGAAACTGTACTCGAATTGTCCAAGAACACTAGAGCAAACAAGCCCATTCATAATTGGTAACGACTGAAATAGACACCTGGCCACTGAGGGTATACTGATAGTAAACTATCATACAAAAACATACTCAAGATACTGGTGCGATGCACGCAGAGCCCCCTTTGAAAGACAATCTGACAGTTTTTTTTTTTTTCAGTAACCACGTGGGACAAGCACTGAATTCTGTGTATGACAAGCGGTGGAAGCCAGGTATCTTACCATTGGAAGGCAAAGTTCCAGATAAACAAAAGGAAACGTTACAATGTCCATGTCGTGGTGGATCAGGTTGGAGACATCATCACAAATTACCTTTAACTGAATATGTTCAAAGGTGAGCTGGAATACATGGAGATATATCTCCATGTATTGTCAGCTGAGCATATTGAGCTCCTACATGTATGTTTTAAATATCATTCTCTAATAAAAGGGAACAGGAAACATCTCCGATGGCCTGGTGGTAAAGAAGCTGCCTACCGATGCAGGGAACACGGGTTCAATTCCTGTGTAGAAGATTCCACACGCCCAGGGGCAATGAAGCCCTTGAACAACTCTTGACGTTTGCATGCTCCAGAGCCCAAGTTCTGCACACAGAGAAAGCACTGCAATGAGAAGCCATGGCACAGCAACTAGAAGGTAGCCTCTGCTCACTACAACTAGACAAAGGAGCAATAAAGACCCAGCACAGTCAAAAATAATGTCATGTTAAAAAAAGGACAGTTCTTTGAAGAAATGACTGAGACTAGGGGTGCGACTGTAAATATATGAGCCAGGGTCATCTTCAATTATGAGAAATTAAAGAAACTAAAGACAACTATCAAGCTGTCCAAACGGATACAAATGAATGACGACACAGTGTTATCTGTATACACCAGCAAATAACAATCTGAAAGGGAATTGAAACAAACAATTCCCCTTCAATCACGTCAACATTAATAAAAGACTTTGCTATGGATGGAATGAGGATGACAAGACTGGCACACTGGAAATGATACATGATTGCTGAAAAATACCCTCAAGCCATGGACAGAGACTCCATAGCGATGACAAGACTTCAGTTGGCAATACCGTGGAATGCATCTGCCATCTGAAATGAAGATTCAATATGAATTACAAAAGGCTGAAAGGTGGCTGCTAAACCACAAAAGATGCCAGCATTCTTGGCCTCCAGAGGAGAATTCAATCCAGGGCAAGTGACGAAGCTTGATGGCTCAGAGGTTTTCTGTGAAAAAGTTTGATTCAAGTAGAAAAGAGATCGAGAGAGCTGCTGACGTAGACATTCAAAGGGGGAAGAAAGAGTACCCCCTGCTAGTCTTTAGCCAGATGTTATACAGCCACTAGCAGTCTGCTAAGGAAAGAAAGACAATGTCTCAGAGAATGGCACCAGGCCCCTCACCCACAGCATGCATTGAGATCACATTGGCAGCAGATGAGTCATCCCAGGCCAGAAAATGATGGACATGAATCTTGAAGAAAGGCAGATTTCCAAGCAAATATATAGTTTCATTCACAGAGGTTAAGAGAACCAGGTATGAGTAAGACAAACCGGTTTGTCGAGTCGTTTCTGAGCCCTTAGGGGAACTGACCTGAAGACATTAACATACCTTAAGACAAACATTTCCATAAGAACAATGCATTGCTTAGTTCAAGGTTTGAGAAAAGTTAAATCAGTGGAGCCAGGAGTTGTCATGGCAACACAGAATTTTCAGAGAAACCTTCTTTTACATTTGTATCAAGATGGAGAAAAAAACCGCAGCCTCTTTGGTCTCCTCCTGCTCTTAGAGAGAAGCAAGTCAGACGTCTGCAGAGACCAAAGAGGCTGCGGTTTTTTTTCTCCATCTTGATACAAATGTAAAAGAAGGTTTCTCTGAAATTCTGTGTTGCCATGACAACTCCTGGCTCACCTGAATTTAACTTTTCTCAAACCTTGAACTAAGCAATGCATTGTTCTTATGGAAATGTTTGTCTTAAGGTATGTTAATGTCTTCAGGTCAGTTCCCCTAAGGGCTCAGAAACGACTCGACAAACCGGTTTGTCTTACTCATACCTGGTTCTCTTAACCTCTGTGAATGAAACTATATATTTGCTTGGAAATCTGCCTTTCTTCAAGATTCATGTCCATCATTTTCTGGCCTGGGATGACTCATCTGCTGCCAATGTGATCTCAATGCATGCTGTGGGTGAGGGGCCTGGTGCCATTCTCTGAGACATTGTCTTTCTTTCCTTAGCAGACTGCTAGTGGCTGTATAACATCTGGCTAAAGACTAGCAGGGGGTACTCTTTCTTCCCCCTTTGAATGTCTACGTCAGCAGCTCTCTCGATCTCTTTTCTACTTGAATCAAACTTTTTCACAGAAAACCTCTGAGCCATCAAGCTTCGTCACTTGCCCTGGATTGAATTCTCCTCTGGAGGCCAAGAATGCTGGCATCTTTTGTGGTTTAGCAGCCACCTTTCAGCCTTTTGTAATTCATATTGAATCTTCATTTCAGATGGCAGATGCATTCCACGGTATTGCCAACTGAAGTCTTGTCATCGCTATGGAGTCTCTGTCCATGGCTTGAGGGTATTTTTCAGCAATCATGTATCATTTCCAGTGTGCCAGTCTTGTCATCCTCATTCCATCCATAGCAAAGTCTTTTATTAATGTTGACGTGATTGAAGGGGAATTGTTTGTTTCAATTCCCTTTCAGATTGTTATTTGCTGGTGTATACAGATAACACTGTGTCGTCATTCATTTGTATCCGTTTGGACAGCTTGATAGTTGTCTTTAGTTTCTTTAATTTCTCATAATTGAAGATGACCCTGGCTCATATATTTACAGTCGCACCCCTAGTCTCAGTCATTTCTTCAAAGAACTGTCCTTTTTTTAACATGACATTATTTTTGACTGTGCTGGGTCTTTATTGCTCCTTTGTCTAGTTGTAGTGAGCAGAGGCTACCTTCTAGTTGCTGTGCCATGGCTTCTCATTGCAGTGCTTTCTCTGTGTGCAGAACTTGGGCTCTGGAGCATGCAAACGTCAAGAGTTGTTCAAGGGCTTCATTGCCCCTGGGCGTGTGGAATCTTCTACACAGGAATTGAACCCGTGTTCCCTGCATCGGTAGGCAGCTTCTTTACCACCAGGCCATCGGAGATGTTTCCTGTTCCCTTTTATTAGAGAATGATATTTAAAACATACATGTAGGAGCTCAATATGCTCAGCTGACAATACATGGAGATATATCTCCATGTATTCCAGCTCACCTTTGAACATATTCAGTTAAAGGTAATTTGTGATGATGTCTCCAACCTGATCCACCACGACATGGACATTGTAACGTTTCCTTTTGTTTATCTGGAACTTTGCCTTCCAATGGTAAGATACCTGGCTTCCACCGCTTGTCATACACAGAATTCAGTGCTTGTCCCACGTGGTTACTGAAAAAAAAAAAACTGTCAGATTGTCTTTCAAAGGGGGCTCTGCGTGCATCGCACCAGTATCTTGAGTATGTTTTTGTATGATAGTTTACTATCAGTATACCCTCAGTGGCCAGGTGTCTATTTCAGTCGTTACCAATTATGAATGGGCTTGTTTGCTCTAGTGTTCTTGGACAATTCGAGTACAGTTTCTTTGTCAGATGTGCATTTTTTTAGGAAAAGAGTTTTATTGATTGTTGGCTGTGTTGCATCTTTGTGTGTGGGCTTTTCTCTAGTTTTGGTGAGCATGGGCCATAACGAGTGGTTTGCAGGCTTCTCACTGCAGTGTGTCCTCTTGTTGAGGGGCACAGGCTCACGGGCTTCAGTGGCTGCGGCATGTGAACTCGGCATCGTGGCTTCCAGGATCTAGAGCACAGGCTCGGCAGTTGTGGCACACGGGCTCCATAGGATGTGGCATCTTCCCATCCTAGGGATCGCACATGCATCTCCAGCACTGGCAGGTGGATTCTTGACTATGGAACCACCAGGGCATATTTGAGATTCTAGTTTTCCACACACGTATCTAGTGAAAGAGGCCAGGATCAAGAGGCATGGCAGCTGGGAATCCTCAGCCACAGCTCTGGTGTGCTATCCAAAGCTCTGGGGCCTTTGGTGAGCAGCTCAGCTTCCCTGGGACTGTTTCCTCCCGTCAGAAATGCCCTGCTTTTGGACTGTAGCCCACCAAGCTCCTCTGTCCCTAGGATTTCTGAGACCAGAGTACTGCAGGTGGTGCCATTTCCTTCTCTGCTGCTGCTGCCACGTCGCTTCAGTCGTGCCTGACTCTGCGCGACCCCATAGACAGCAGCCTACCAGGCTCCTCTGTCCCTGGGATTCTCCAGGCAAGAACACTGGAGTGGGTTGCCATGTCCTCCTCCAGTACATGAAAG
Source organism: Capra hircus (assembly GCF_001704415.2). Taxonomy (NCBI): domain Eukaryota; kingdom Metazoa; phylum Chordata; class Mammalia; order Artiodactyla; family Bovidae; genus Capra; species Capra hircus. The sequence goes on from NW_017194069.1 coordinate 8,330, forward strand.
TGAAAAGTGAAAGTGAAGTCACTCAGTGAAGTCGTGTCCGACTCTTAGTGACCCCGGGGTTGCAGCCTACCAGGCTCCTCTGTCCGTGGGATTCTCCAGGCAATGGTACTGGAGCGGGCTGCCATTGCCTTGTCTGATTTCCTTCTCTGCAAGATAGCGTTTTGGAAGCTCTTTTCTCCTGGATATTGCTTTTGATGAAAGGAAGGGGGTTCCCTTCCAGGGCTTGAGAGTGAGTTCTTGTCTGACACTGGGCAATGAGTTGTCTGAGGAGAGGAGTGCTGTCCAAGCGAGAGGCTTCATTGGGAAGGGCTGCCGGGGTGGAGGGCAGGAGGGTGAGGGAAACGGAGAGAACCACTCTGTCACGTGGCTCGCACTCTCAGGTTTTATGGTCATCGGGTTCATTTCTGGTTTGTCTCTTGCCAGGCATTCTGAATTGGGATCCTTCTTGGGGGCACACGCATCACTCAGCCGAGATGGATTCCAGCGAAGTGCATCCTGGGAGGTTGGTAGGACCTCTGAACTGGAGCCTCCCATCTCCTGACCTCTCCAGAATTCTGGTTGGTGGTAGCTTGTTCGTTCCTTGTTCCTTCCAGGACTCCTGTTGTGAGATGACTCCTGCAAGTGTTTTCTTTCTCTGTTGCCTGGCCAGGGTGGGTGTCCGTGGTTCATTTAGCAGTTTCTTTTTGGTTCTCTCGAGTAAGGTCCTCCACAGGGTAAATGTATGAAATGATAAAAGGCAATGTGTTAACTCATTTGTATTCATAATTGGGTAAGTTGGCTTGTTTTGTGTATGTTAGACCTGATCACCAGACGAAGGTCATGTAGAACGTTTGTAGTTTTCTAAAATTTCAATAGTTTTTAAATGGAGTTACCTTGTTGCAAAGTTTGTGTGTATGTTCATATTTTTTTAACAGTTATTTCTTTTTAGTTGATTGATCATTGCTTTACAATATTGTTTGATTTGTCATACATCCACATGAATTGACCATAGGTGTACCTATGTCCTCTTGCTCTGGAATCTCCCCTCCCACCTCGCACGCATTCCCACCTCTCTAGGTTACTACTGAGCCCCAGTTTGAGTTCCCTGAATCATACAGCAAATTCCCATTGGTTGTCTATTGTGAACAGACTCGTCAGTACCATCCTTCTAGATTCCATGTTTTTCTCCTCTTTGACTGACTT
>NW_017194070.1:0-9511 GCF_001704415.2 Capra hircus
GGATCGACTCACACCACGGTGGCACGTGGACAGCCCTGTGGGAAAGCCTGTGGGTGGGAAAGCCTCGAGGGAAAGCCACAGATCCCTTGATCCACGCGAAGGGAAGCGTGACACTGCTGCTACAGCTCGGGAGGAAAGCGCACGTGCATGCCCCCACTCGAGACGAGGACTGACTCCCCTGGGGAGACTCCAGAAGTACCCCAAGATCCATGTCAGCACTGGAGAGGAATCTCAGGTTCCGGCACCGACTCCACACAAGGTCTTAGGCCCGGCATCGACGGGAGAGGAATCCGAGAGGCCCCGAGCAACTCGCATGGGGACTGGCCTTTCCTGAGGCCACCAGAGCGGGTCCCTGAGGTCCCCGTCGTAAGTCGAGAGCACCTGCCGCAACTCGAGAAAATCCAGGAGGTTCTCCCCTCCAGGCGAGATGAGGCCCATTTCCGCTGAGGGGCTCGAGGCTAATCACATCTAACCTCTGGAACTTCCAAAGGGTCCTTCACACCCTTGCTGCAACTCAAGAAGTTCCCCGACATACCCGTCTCCACTCGAGAGGAAGCACGAGAGTCCCGCCCACATCCAGAGGAGCCCGATTCCGCTCCTAGCTCGAGAGGAGGGATCCTTTCCCTGCGTGGTCGGAATGAATTCCCTGCGTTCCCTTGCATCCCAAGTGGAGGCGCTCTCCACAGGAAAGGCGAGAGGAACTCCAGGGTCGTGCCACCATTCCCAGTCCCCCAGATGTCTCAGTCCATTCCAGGGACACCTGTTTTCCCTGCTCTGCCTCGACTTTCAAGCCGAGGATCGACTCACACCACGGTGGCACCTGGGACAGCCCTGTGGGAAAGCACGTGGGAAAAGCCTCATGGGAAAGCCTTGAGGGAAAGCCACAGATCCCTTGATCCACGCGAAGGGAAGCGTGACACTGCTGCTACAGCTCGGAGGAAAGCGCACGTGCATGCCCCACTCGAGCGAGGACTGACTCCCCTGGGGAGACTCCAGAAGTACCCCAAGATCCATGTCAGCACTGCAGAGGAATTCTCAGGTTCCGGCACCGACTCCACACAAGGTCTTAGGCCCGGCATCGACGGGAGAGGAATCCCGAGAGGCCCCGAGCAACTCGCATGGGGACTGGCCTTTCCTGAGGCCACCAGAACGGGTCCCTGAGGTCCCCGTCGTAAGTCGAGACCACCTGCCACAACTCGAGAAAATCCAGGAGGTTCTCCCCTCCAGGCGAGATGAGGCCCATTTCCGCTGAGGCTCTCGAGGCTAATCACACCTAACCTCTGGAACTTCCAAAGGGTCCTTCACACCCTTTCTGCAACTCAAGAAGTTCCCCGACATACCCGTCTCCACTCGAGAGGAAGCACGAGAGTCCCGCCCACATCCAGAGGAGCCCCGATTCCGCCTCCTAGCTCGAGAGGTGGATCCTTTCCCTGCGTGTCGGAAAGAATTCCAAGCGTTCCATCGCATCTCAAGAGGAGGCGCTCTCCACAGGAAAGGCGAGAGGAACTCCAGGGTCGTGCCACCATTCCCAGAGTCCCCCAGATGTCTCAGTCCATTCCAGGGAAACCTGTTTTCCCTGCACTGCCTCGACTTTCAAGCCGACGATCGACTACACCACGGTGGCACGGGACAGCCCTGTGGAAAGCCCGTGGGAAAGCCTCGAGGGAAAGCCACAGATCCCTTGATCCACGCGAAGGGAAGCGTGACACTGCTGCTACAGCTCGGGAGGAAAGCGCACGTGCATGCCCCCCACTCGAGACGAGGACTGACTCCCCTGGGGAGACTCCAGAAGTACCCCAGATCCATGTCAGCACTGGAGAGGAATCTCAGGTTCCGGCACCGACTCCACACAAGGTCTTAGGCCCCGGCATCGACGGGAGAGGAATCCGAGAGGCCCCCGAGCAACTCGCATGGGGACTGGCCTTTCCTGAGGCCACCAGAGCGGGTCCCTGAGGTCCCCGTCGTAAGTCGAGAGCACCTGCTGCAACTCGAGAAAATCCAGGAGGTTCTCCCCTCCAGGCGAGATGAGGCCCATTTCCGCTGAGGCGTCTCGAGGCTAATCACACCTAACCTCTGGAACTTCCAAAGGGTCCTTCACACCCTTTGCTGCAACTCAAGAAGTTCCCCGACATACCCGTCTCCACTCGAGAGGAAGCACGAGAGTCCCGCCCACATCCAGAGGAGCCCGTTTCCGCCTTCTAGCTCGAGAGGAGGGTCCTTTCCCTGCGTGGTCGGAAAGAATTCCCGGCGTTCCCGTCGCATCTCAAGAGGAGGCGCTCTCCACAGGAAAGGCGAGAGGGACTCCAGGGTCGTGCCACCATTCCCAGAGTCCCCCAGATGTCTCAGTCCATTCCAGGGAAACCTGTTTTCCCTGCACTGCCTCGACTTTCAAGCCGAGGATCGACTCACACCACGGTGGCACGTGGGACAGACCTGTGGGAAAGCCTCATGGGAAAGCCTCATGGGAAAGCCTCGAGGAAAGCCATAGATCGCTTGATCCACGAGAAGGGAAGCGTGACACTGCTGCTACAGCTCGGGAGGAAAGCGCACGTGCCTACCCCACTCGAGACGAGGACTGACTCCCCTGGGGAGACACCAGAAGCCCCCAAGATCCATGTCAGCACTGGAGAGGAATCCTCAGGTTCCGACACCGACTCCACACAAGGTCTTAGGCCCCGGCATTGACGGAGAGGAAACCCGAGAGGCCCCGAGCAACTCGCATGGGGACTGGCCTTTCCTGAGGCCACCAGAGCGGGTCCCTGAGGTCCCCATCGTAAGTCGAGAGCACCTGCCGCCACTCGAGAAAAACCAGGAGGTTCTCCCCTCCATTCTAGATGAGGCTCATTTCCGATGAGGCGTCTCGAGGCTAATCACACCTAACTCTGGAACTTCCAAAGGGTCCTTCACACCCTTGCTGCAACTCAAGAAGTTCCCTGACATACCCGTCTCCACTCGAGAGGAAGCACGATTGTCCCGCCCACATCCAGAGGAGCCCCGTTTCCGCCTCCTAGCTCGAGAGGAGGGATCCTTTCCCTGCATGGTCGGAAAGAATTTCCGGCGTTGCCGTCGCATCTCAAGAGGAGCCGCTCTCCACAGGAAAGGCGAGAGGAACTCCAGGGTCGTGCCACCATTCCCAGAGTCCCCCAGATGTCTCAGTCCATTCCAGGGAAAACTGTTTTCCCTGCACTGCCTCGACTTTCAAGCCGAAGATGCATTCACACCACGGTGGCACATGGGACAGCCCTGTGGAAAGCCTCGTGGGAAAGCCTCGTGGGAAAGCCTGGAGGGAAAGGCACAGATCCCTTGATCCACGCGATGGAAGCGTGACACTGCTGCTACAGCTTGGGAGGAAAGCGCACGTGCATGCCCCCACTCGAGACGAGGACTGACTCCCCTGGGGAGACTCCAGAAGTACCCCAAGATCCATGTCAGCACTGGAGAGGAGTCCTCAGGTTCCCGGCACCGACTCCACACAAGGTCTTAGGCCCGGCATCTACGGGAGAGGAATCCCGAGAGCCCCCGAGCAACTCGCATGGGCACTGGCCTTTCCTGAGGCCACCAGAACGGGTCCCTGAGGTCCCCGTCGTAAGTCGAGAGCACCTGCCGCAACTCGAGAAAATCCAGGAGGTTCTCCCCTCCAGGCGAGATGAGGCCCATTTCCGCACAGGCGTCTCGAGGCTAATCACACCAGCCTCGGGAAATTCCAAAGGGTCCTTCACACCCTTGCTGCAGCTCAAGAAGATCCCCGACATACCCGTCTCCTCTCGAGAGGAAGCACGAGAGTCCTGCCCACATCCAGAGGAGCCCCGATTCCGCCTCAAAAAAGAGCAGGGATCCTTTCCCTGCTGTCGTCGGGAAAGAATTCCCGGCGTTCCCGTCGCATCTCAAGTGGAGGCAGCTCTCCACAGGAAATGCGAGAGGAACTCCAGAGTCGTGCCACCATTCCAGAGTCCCCAGATGTCTCAGTCCATTCCAGGGAAACCTGTTTTCCCTGCACTGCCTCGACTTTCAAGCCGAGGTATCGACTCACACCACGGCTGGCACGTGGGACAGCCCTGCTGGGAAAGCCTCGTGGGAAAGCCTCGATGGGAAAAGCCACAGATCCCTCTGATCTACTCGACGGGAAGCTTGACACTGCTGCTACAGCTCTGGGAGGGTATCGAACTGCATGCCCCCCACTCGAGACGAGGACTGACTCCCCTGGCGAGACCTCCTGAAGTACCCCAAGATCCATGTCAGCACTGGCAGATGAATCCTCAGATTTCGGCACCAACTCCACACAAGGTCTTAGGCCCCGACATCGAAGGTTAGAGGAATAACGAGAAGCCCCAAGCATCTCGCATGGGGACCGGCCTTTGCTGAGGCCACCAGAACGGGTCCCTGAGGTCCCTGTCGTAAGTCGAGAGCACCTGCCCCAACTCGAAAAAATCCAGGAGGTTCTCCCCTCCAGGCGAGATGAGGCCCATTTCCCACTGAGGCGTCTCCGAGGTTAATCACACCTAACCTCTGGAACTTCCAAAGGGTCCTTCACACCCTTGCTGCAACTCAAGAAGTTCCCCGACATAACCGTCTCCACTGGAGAGGAAGCACGAGAGTCCCGCCCACATCCAGAGGAGCACCGTTTACGCCTCTTAGCTCGAGAGGATGGATCCTTTCCCTGCGTGGTTGGGAAAGAATTGCCTGCATTCCCGTCGCATCTCATGAGGAGGCGGTCTCCTCAGGAAAGGCGAGAGGAACTCAAGAGTCGTGCCACCATTCCCAGAGTCCCCCAGATGTCTCAGTCCATTCCAGGGAATACTGTTTTCCCTGCACTGCCTCGATTTCATGCCGAGGATCGACTCACACCACGGTGGCACGTGGGACAGCCCTGTGGGAAAGCCTCCTGGGAAAGCCTCATGTGATAGCCTCAAGGGAAAGACACTGATCCCTTGATCCACTCGACGGGAAGCGTGACACTGCTGTTACAGCTGGGGAGGGAATCGAACTGCATGCCGCCACTCGAGACGAGGACTGACTCCCCTGGGGAGACACCAGAAGTACCCCAAGATCCATGTCAGCAGTGGAGAGGAATCCTCAGGTTGCGTCACCGACTCCACTCAAAGTCTTAGGCCCCGGCATCGACGGTAGAGGAATTCCGAGCGGCCCCCAAACATCTCGAATGGGGACTGGCCTTTACTCAGGCCACCAGAGCGGGTCCCTGAGGTCCCCGTCGTAAGTCGACAGCACCTGCCGCACCTCGAGAAAATCCAGAGGTTCTCCCCTCCAGGCGAGATGAGGCCCTTTTCTGCTGAGGCGTCTCGAGGTTAATCACACCTAACCTCTGGAACTTCCAAAGGGTCCTTCACACCCTTGCTGCAACTCAAGAAGTTCCCCGACATAACCGTCTCCACTGGAGAGGAAGCTCGACAGTCCCGCCCACATCCAGAGGAGCCCCGTTTCTGCCTCATTAGCTCGAGAGGATGCATCCTTTCCCTGCGTGGTCCGGAAAGAATTCCCGGAGTTCCCGGTCCCATCTAAAGAGGAGGCGCTCTCCACAGGAAAGGCCGAGAGGAACTCCAGGGACGTGCCACCATTCCCAGAGTTCCCCAGATGTCTAAGTCCATTCAAGGGGAAACCTGTTTTCCCTGCACTGTCTCGACTTTCAGCAGAGGATCAACTTCACACCACGGGTGGCACGTGGACAGCCCTGTGGGAAAGCCTCGAGGGAAAGCCTCGAGGGAAAGCCTCAAGGAAAAGACACAGATCCCTTTGATCCACTCGCCGGGAAGCGTGACAATGCTGCTACACCTCGGGAGGAAAGCGCACGATGCATGCCCCCACTCGAGACGAGGACTGACTCCCCTGGGGAGACTTCAGAAGTACCCCAAGATCCATGTCAGCACTGCAGAGGAAATGCTCAAGTTCCGGCACCGACTCCACACAAGGTCTAGGCCCTGGCATCGATGGGAGAGGAATCCCCAGAGGCCCCCGAGCAACTCGCCATAGGGACTGGCCTTTCCTGAGGCCACCAGAGCGGGTCCCTGAGGTCCCCGTCGAAAGTCGAGAGCACCTGCCGCAACTCGAGAAAATCCAGGCGGTTCTCCCCTCCTGGCAACATGAGGACCATTTCCACTGAGGCGTCTCGAGGCTAATCACACCTATACCTCTGGAACTTCCAAAGGGTCCTTTACACCCTTGCTGCAAATCCAGAATTCCCCGACATAGCCGTCTCCACTTGGAGAGGAAGCACGAGAGTCCCGCCCACATACAGAGGAGCACCGTTTCTGCCTCCATAGCTCGAGAGAAGGCATCCTTTCCCTGCAGTGGTCGGGAAAGAATCCCGGCACGTTCCCGTCGCATCTCAAAGAGGAGGCGCTCTCCACAAGGAAAGGTCGAGAGGAAGTCCAGGGTCGTGCCACCATTCCCAGATTCCGCCAGATGTCTCAGTCCATTCCAGGGAAACCTGTTTTCCTTGCACTGCGTTGACTTTTCAAGCCATCGATCGACTCACACCACGGTGGCACGTGGGATAGCCCTGTTGGGGAAAGCCTCGTGGGAAAGCTCACAGGATCCCTTGATCCAGGCGAAGGGAAGCATGACACTGCTGCCACAGCTCCGGAGGTAAGCGCTACGTGCATGCGCCCACTCAAACGAGGACTGACTCCCCTGGGGAGACTCCAGAAGTACCCCAAGATCCATGTCCGCACTGCAGAAGAATCCTCAGGTTCCGGCACCGACTCCACACAAGGTCTAGGCCCCGGCCTCGATGGAAGAGGAATCCCGAGAGGCCCCCGAGCAACTCGCATGTGGACTGGCCTTTCCTGAGGCCACCAGAGCGGGTCCCTGAGGTCCCCGTCATAAGTCGAGAGCACCTGCCGCAACTCAGAGAAAATCCAGGAGGTTCTCCCCTCCAGGCCGAGATGAAGCCCATTTCCGCTGAAGCGTCTGGAGGCTAATCACACCTAACCTCTGGAACTTCCAAAGGGTCCTTCACACCCTTGCTGCCACTCAAGAAGTTCCCTGACATATACCCGTCTCCTCTCGATAGGAAGCACGAGGGTCCCGCCCACATCCAGAGGAGCCCCTTTCCGCCTCGTAGCTCGAGATGTGGGATCCTTTCCCTGCTTCGTCGGGAAAGAATTCCCGGCGTTCCCGTCGCATCTCAAGTGGAGGCGCTCTCCACAGGAAATGCGAGAGGAACTCCAGAGTCGTGCCACCATTCCAAGAGTCCCCTAGATGTCTCAGTCCATTCCAGAGGAACCTGTTTTCCCTGCACTGCCTCGACTTTCACGCCGAGGTTCGACTCACACCTCGGCGGCATGTGGGACAGCCCTCTGGGATAGCCTCGTGGTAAAGCCTGGAGGAAAAAGCCACAGATCACTTGATCCACGCGACCGGGAAGCGTGACACTGCTGCTACAGCTCGGGAGGAAAGCGCACGTGCATGGCCCCCATTCGAGACGAAAGACTGACTTCCCTGGGGGGCTCCAGAAGCTACCCCAAGATCCATGTCAGCACTGTAGAGGAATCCTCAGGTTCCTGCCCCAACTCCTCACAAGGTCTTTTTTTTTTCTTTCCTTTTTACTCTTTTCTTTGCATTTATTTAAACACAGTTCTCAAAACTTTTGAGTGAAATTGGGCCTCCTTTGGTAAGCAAAGAACCTGAAATTAGTATTTAAAAAATGAACAGGCAAAGTCTTCAGATCATCCACAACACAGGTGTAGTGTTCCCTTCTTTTTTCTCAAAACTCTGAACCACCCAGTTTTTCCATATAGTCTTAAAAGCTAGAAGAACAAGAGTACATTTGTGGTGGAATATTATTTTCACTTGCTGATTACTAATTGAAATACCATTATCCCCTTCTAACAGCTTTAAGAAATAGCCTTTTTAAGGCATACATTGTGCAACTCATCTTATTCCCTGCTATGTATAATACAGATTACATAAAGGCTGTCAAAGTCACATTTATATAAGCATTAAGCATTTGCTGTATTGAAAGATCTTTAGTTTTTTAACACTAGCAGTATAGAGTTACAGAGCGTAATTTTTATCACTTAACTGCAGGTATATTAAGTATGGTATGTTTCATGGACTCGAGGAAAACGGGCATTTTTTTCCTTTAATTTACTACTGACAATCTAATCAGAACAGTTCTCCTAAGCATTGATATGTTAGAAAGAAAAGTAAAAACCAAACGTTATTGTTGCTTTTTGCCATTTGGTAGCATTTTACACACAGGCTTCAATCTTCAGAATACCCTGTATTCAGTAGAAAAACCATTTAAATGAAGTTCTGTACAATAGAAACTTCTCAGCAGTCAAAATTTTAGACTGTAAAAAATACATGTAAAACATACTTTTCTGAAAACACTTAACTTTGAACAAAGCACCGAACTACACAAATGCAGAATGAAAACAGCATTTCAAACTCCACCAAAAGTAGTCATCATAAAAGGTGTAAAAGTCACCTAACTTCACCAGGCACTGTTCACTTTTTAAACAGGAGACAATAAAAAATATTGTCCACAAACAATATCCCAACTCTAGGGCAGGTTTCAGAAAGTCTTCATCTTCATGCTTTAATAGCGATGAGGTGAGTATGATCGAGATCTGGAACGTGATCTGTATCCTCCACGACTATAGTAGGGAGAAGGTGACCGTCTTCTGTATTTCTGATCCCTGTCTTGAGCAGCTCTCCATCCTCCTCCTCCTCCTCCTCCTCCTCTGTACGATCTGCTGTAATAGTCCCGATCATCATAGCCTCGATCATATCCTCTGTCATAGTAATCTCGACGGCGTGAGCTGCCATAGGTAGGTCTCCCCATGTAAATTCCTGCTGTTGGAGTATGTGGTCTTTTCGTTATGGAGAAGTCAACTCTGATCCTACATCCATCAAGCTCCATTCCATTGGCACGCTCTTTTGCTTCCTTGGCATCATCTACATTTTCAAAGTATACAAAGGCAAATCCTCTTGAACGTCTAGACTGCTGGTCATATACAATAGATACATCAGCAATTGGGCCATATTTAGAGAACATTTCTCTTAGATCTCTTTCTGTAGTATACAAGCTCAATCCAAATACTCCAAGACAACAGTTAGGATCAGGATTTGCCCGATTCCCAACATGACGCCAGCGAGTAGACATGGGAGAATGACTGTGGCTATGCCGTCTTCGATAATCTCTGCTGTAAGATCTGCTACGAGATCTTCTATGGGACCGGGACCGAGATCGTGACCTTGTATAATGCCTCCGAGAACTTCTTCTGGATCTAGACCTAGATTCCGATCTGGACCTGGACTTTGATCTGGAACGCCTGGAATCTTCCTTGGAGCGAGACCTTGCAGGGGTATGACTTGCAGATTTCCCAGATCCATGAGCACTTCCGCTTCTGGAAGCAGAACGGGATTCCCCCTCGCCGTAGTTCTCCTCGCGCTCATGACTTTCACTGCTGTCGCCGCTCGATGTGCTTCTTCAAAAAAGCCAACCTCTCGCACCTTCAGTGTAGAGGCTCCGCCGCAGCCTCACACCACA
>NW_017194071.1:0-9510 GCF_001704415.2 Capra hircus
CTGGATATGGGCGGACTCTCGTGCTTCCCCTTGAGTGGATACGGGTATGTCGGGGAAACGTCTTGAGTTGCAGCAAGGCTGTGAAGGACCCCTTTGGAAGTTCCAGAGGTTAGGTGTGATTAGCCTCGAGTCGCTCAGGGGAAATGGGCCTCATCTCGCCTGGAGGGGACAACCTCCTGGATTTTCTCGACTTGCGGCAGGTGCTCTCGACTTATGACGGGGACCCACAGGGACCCCTCTGGAGGCCTCAGGAAAGGCCAGTCCCATGCGACTTGCTCGGGGCCTCTCGGGATTCCTCTCCCGTCGAAGCCTGGGCCTAAGACCTTGTGTGGAGTCGGTGCGGGAACCTGAGGATTCCTCTCCAGTGCTGACATGGATCTTGGGTACTTCTGGAGTCTCCCCAGGGGAGTGTGTCCTCGTCCCGAGTGGGGGGTATGGACGTGCGCTTCCTCCCGAGCTGTAGCAGCAGTGTCACTCTTCACTTCGCGTGGATCAAGGGATCTGTGGCTTTCCCTCGAGCTTTTCCACGAGGCTTTCCCACGAGGCTTTCCACAGGGCTGTCCCACGTGCCACGTGGTGTTAGTCGATACTCGGCTTGAAAGTCGAGCAGTGCAGGCAAAACAGGTTTCCCTGGAATGGACTGAGACATCTGAGAGACCCTGGGAATGGTGGCACGACCCTGGAGTTCCTCTCGCCATTCCTGTGGAGAGCGCCTCCTCTTTGAGATGCGAAAGGAACGCCGGGAATTCTTTCCCGACCAAGAAGGGAAAGATCCCTCCTCTCGAGCTATGAGGCGGAAACGGGGCTCCTCTGGATGTGCGCAGGACTCTCGTGCTTCCTCTCGAGTGGAGACGGGTATGTCGGGGAACTTCTTGAGGTTGCAGCAAGGGTGTGAAGGACCCTTTGGAAGTTCCAGAGAAGTTAGGTGTGATTAGCCTCGAGACGCCTCATCTGAAATGGGCCTCATCTTGCCTGGAGGGGAGAACCTCCTGGATTTTCTCGAGTTGCGGCTGGTGCTCTCGACTTAGGACGGGGACCTTAGGGACCCGCTTTGGTGGCCTCAGGAAAGGCCAGTCCCCATGCGAGTATGCTCGGGGGCCTCTCGGGATTCCTCTCCCGTCTATGCCGGGGCCTAAGACCTTGTGTGGAGTTGGTGCCGGAACCTGAGGATTCCTCTCCAGTGCTGACATGGATCTTGGGCTACATCTGGAGTCTCCCCAGGGAGTCACTCCTCGTCCCGAGTGTGGGCATGCAGTGCGCTTTCCTCCAGAGCTGTAGCAGCAGTGTCACGCTTCTCTTCCATGGGTCAAGGGATCTGTGCCTTTCCCTCGAGGCTTTCCCAAAGGGCTGTCCCACGTGCCACCTGGTGTGTGTCGATGTGGATCCTCGGCTTGAAAGTCTAGGCAGTGCAGGGAAAACAGATTTCCCTGGAATGGACTGAGACATCTTGGGGACTCTGGGAATGGTGGCACGACCCCTGGAATTCCTCTCGCCTTTCCTGTGGAGAGCGCCTCCTCTTGAGATGCGACGGGAATCCGGGATTCTTTCCGACCACGACAAGGAAAGGATCCCTCCTCTCGAGCTAGGAGGCGGAAACGGGGCCTCCTCTGGATGTGGGCGGACTCTCGTGCTTCCTCTCGAGTGGAGACGGGTATGTCGGGGGAACTTCTTGAGTTGCAGCAAGGGTGTGAAGGACCCTTTGGAAGTTCCAGAGGTTAGGTGTGATTAGCCTCGAGATCGCCTCAGCGGAAATGGGCCTCATCTCGCCTGGAGGGGAGAACCTCCTGGATTTTCTCGAGTTGCGGCAGGTGCTCTCGACTTACAGACGGGGACCACAGGGACCCGCTCTGGTGGCCTCAGGAAAGGCCAGTCCCCATGCGAGTTGCTCGGGGCCTCTCGGGATTCTCTCCCGTCGATGCCGGGGCCTAAGACCTTTGTGTGGAGTCGGTGCCGGAACCTGAGGATTCCTCTCCAGTGCTGACATGGATCTTGGGGTACTTCTGGAGTCTCCCCAGGGAGGTCAGTCCTCGTCTCGAGTGGGGGCATGCACGTGCGCTTTCCTCCCGAGCTGTAGCAGCAGTGTCACGCTTCCCTTCGCGGTGGATCAAGGGATCTGTGGCTTTCCCTCGAGGCTTTCCACGACAAGGATCTTTCCCACAGGGCTTCCCACGTGCCACCTGTGGTGTGAGTCGATCCTCGGCTTGAAAGTCGAGGCAGTGCAGGGAAAACAGGTTTCCCTGGAATGGTACTGAGAACATCTGGGTGATCTGGGAATGGTAGCACGACCCTGGAGTTCCTCTCGCTTTCCTTGTGGATGAGCGCCTCCTCTTGAGATGCGACGGGAACGCCGGGATTCGTTTCCCGACCACGCAGGGAAAGGTATCTCCTCTCGATGCTAGGAGGCGGAAAACGGGGCTCCTTCTGGATGTGGGCGGGACTCTCGTGCTTCCTCTCGAGTGGAGACGGGTATGTCGGGGAACTTCTTGAGTTGCAGCAAGGGTGTGAAGGACCCTTTGGAAGTTCCAGAGGTTAGGTGTGATTAGCCTCGAGACGCCTCAGCGGAAACGGGCCTCATCTCGCCTGGAGGGGAGAACCTCCTGGATTTTCTCGAGTTGCGGCAGGTGCTCTCGACTTACGACGAGGGCCTCAGGGACCCGCTCTGGTAGCCTCAGGAAAGGCCAGTCCCCATGCAAGTTCTTTGGGGGCCTCTCGCGGATTCCTCTCTCGTCGATGCTGGGGTTAAGACCTTGTGTGGACTCAGTGCCAGAACCTGAGGATTCCTCTCCAGTGCCGACATGGATCTTGGGGTACTTGTGGAGTATCCCAGGGGAGTCAGTCCTCGTCTCGAGAGGGGGCATGCACGTGCGATTTCCTCCCGAGCTGTAGCAGCAGTGTCAGGCTTCCCTTCCCGAGGATCAAGGGATTTGTGTCTTTCCCTCGAGGCTTTCCCAAGAGGCTTTCCCACGAGGCTTTCCCACAGGGCTGTCCCACGTGCCACCGTGGTGTGAGTCGATCCTCGGCTTGAAAGTCGAGGCAGTGCAGGGAAAACAGGTTTCCCTGGAATGGACTGAGACATCCGGGGGACTCTGGGAATGGTGGCACGACCCTGGAGTTCCTCTCGCCTTTCCTGTGGAGAGCGCCTCCTCTTGAGATGCGACGGGAACACCGGGAATTCTTTCCCGACCACGCAGGGAAAGGATCCCTCCTCCTGGGCTAGGAGGTGGAAACGCGGCTCCTCTGGTTGTGGGCGGGACTCTCGTGCTTCCTCTCGAGTGGAGACGGGTATGTCGGGGAACTTCTTGAGTTGCAGCAAGGGTGTGAAGGACCCATTGGAAGTTCCAGAGGTTAGGTGTGATTAGCTTCGAGATGCCTCAGTGGAAATGGGCCTCATTTCGCCTGGAGGGGAGAACCTCCTGTATTTTCTCGAGTTGCAGCAGGTGCTCTAGACTTACGACGGGGACATCAGGGACCTGTTCTGGTGGCCTCATGAAAGGCCAGTCCCCATGAGAGTTGCTCTTGGGACTCTCGGGATTCCTCTCCCGTAGATGCCGGGGCCTAAGACCTCTGTGGAGTCGGTGCCGGAACCTGAGGATTCCTCTCGAGTGCTGACTTGGATCTTTGAGTACTTCTGGAGTCTCCCCAGTGGAGTCAGTCCTCGTCTCGAGTGGGGGCATGCACGTGCGCTTTCCTCCCGATCTGTAGCAGCAGTGTCGCGCTTTCCTTCGCGTGGATCAAGGGATCTGTGGCTTTCCCTCGAGGCTTTCCCACGAGGCTTTCCAACGAGGCTTTCCCACAGGGCTGTCCCACGTGCCACCGTGGTTTGAGTCGATCCTCGGCTTGAAAGTCGAGGCAGTGCAGGGAAAACAGGTTTCCCTAAATGGACTGAGACATCTGGGGGACTCTGGGAATGGTGGCACGACCCTGGAGTACATCTCGCCCTTCCTGTGGAGAGCCCCTCCCCTTGACATGCGACGGGAACGCCGGGAATTCTTTTCAGACCACGCAGGGAAAGGATCCCTGCTCTCGAGCTAGGAGGCGGAAACGGGGCTCCTAGGATGAGGGAGGGACTCTCCTGATTCCTCTCGAGTGGAGATGGGTATGTCGGGCAACTTCTTGAGTTGCAACAAGGGTGTGAAGGACCCTTTGTTAGTTGCAGAGGTTAGGTGTGATTAGCCTCGAGACGCCTCAGCGGAAATGGGCCTCATCTCGCCTGGAGGGGAGAACCTCCTGGATTTTCTCGAGTTGCGGCAGGTGCTCTCGACTTACGATGGGGACCTCAGCGACCCGCTCTGGTGGACTCAGGAAAGGCCAGTCCCCATGCGAGTTGCTCGGGGGCCTCTCGGGATTCCACTCCCGTAGATGCCGGGGCCTATATCCTTGTGTGGAGTCACTGCCGGAACCTGAGGATTTCTCTCCAGTGCTGACCTGGATTTGGGGTACTTCTGGAGTCTCCCCAGGTGAGTCAGTCCTCAACTCGAGTGGGGGCATGCACGTGCGCTTTCCTCTCGAGCTGTAGCAGCAGTGTCACGCTTCCCTTTGCGTGGATCAAGGGATCTGTGGCTTTCCCTCGAGGCTTTCCCACGAGGCATTCCCACGAGGCTTTCCCACAGGCTGACCCACGTGCCACCGTGGTGTGAGTCGATCCTTTGCTTGAAAGTCGAGGCAGTGCAGGGAAAACATGTTTCCCTGGAATGGATTGAGACATCTGGGGGACTCTGGGAATGGTGGCACGACCCTGCAGTTCCTCTCCCCTTTCCTTTGGAGAGCGCCTCCTCTTGAGATGCGATGGGAATGCCGGGAATTCTTTCCCGACCAAGCAGGGAAAGGATCCGTCCTCTCGAACTACGAGCCGGAAACGGAGCTCCTCTGGATGTGGCCGGAACCCTCGTGCTTCCTCTTGAGTGGAGACGGGTATGTCGGGGAACTTCTTGAGATGCAGCATGGCTGTGAAAGACTCTTTGGAAGTTCCAGAGGTCAAGTGTGATTAGCCTCGAGACACCTCAGTGGAAACGGGCCTCATCTCGCCTGCAGGGGAGAACCTCCTGGATTTTACCGAGTTGCGGCAGGTCCTCTCGACTTACGACGGGGACCTCAGTGACCCGCTCTTGTGGCTTCAAGAAAGGCCAGTCCCCTTGTGAGTTGCTCGGGGGACTCACGGGATTCCTCTCCTGTCGATGCCGGGGCCTAAGTCCTTATGTGGGGTCGGTGCCGGAACCTGAGGATTCCTCTCCAGTGCGGTCATGGATCTTGCGGTACTTCTGGAGTCTCCCCAGGGGAGTCAGTCCACGTCTCGAGTCGGGGCATGCATGTGCGCTTTCCTCCCGAGCTGTAGCAGCAGTGTCACGATTCCCTTCGCTTGGATCAAGGGATCTTTGGCTTTCCCTCGAAGCTTTCCCACGAGGCTTTCCCAAGAGGCTTTCCCACGAGGCTTTCCCAAAGGGCTGTCCCACGTGCCACCGTGGTGTGAGTCGATCCTCGGCTTGAAAGTCGTGGCAGTGCAGGGAAAACAGGTTTCCCTGGAAGGTTCGGAGACATCTGGTTGTCTCTGGGAATGGTGGCACGACCCTAGAGTTCCTCTCGCCTTTCCTGTGGAGAGTGCCTCCTCTTGAGATGCGAAGGGAACGCCGGGAATTCTTTCCCGACCACGCAGGGAAAGGATCCCTCCTCTCAAGCTAGGAGGCGGAAACGGGGCTCCTCTGGATGTGGGCGGGACTCTCGTGCTTCCTCTCGAGTGGAGACGGGTATGTCGGGGAACTTCTTGAGTTGCAGCAAGGGTGTGAAGGACCCTTTGGAAGTTCCAGAGGTTAGGTGTGATTAGCCTCGAGACGCCTCAGCGGAAATGGGCCTCATCTCGCCTGGAGGTGAGAAACTCCTGGATTTTCTCGAGTTGCGGCAGGTGCTCTCGACTTACGACGGGGACCTCAGGGACCCGCTCTGGTGGCCTCAGGAAAGGCCAGTCCCCCATGCGGGTTGCTTGGGTGCCTCTCGGGATTCCTCTCCCATCGATGCCGGGGCCCTAAGACCTTGTGTGGAGTCGGTGCCGGAACCTGAGCATTCCTCTCCAGTGCTGACATGGATCTTGGGGTACTTCTGAAGTCTCCCCAGTGGAGTCAGTCCTCGTCTGGAGTGGGCGCATGCACGTGCGCTTTCCTCCCGAGCTGTAGCAGCAGTGTCACGCTTCCCTTCGCGTGGATCAAGGGATCAGGGCTCCCCGGGCTTTCCCTCGAGGCTTTCCCACGAGGCTTTCCCACAGGGCTGTCCCACGTGCCACCGTGGTGTGAGTAGATCCTCGGCTTGAAAGTCGAGGCAGTGCAGGGAAAACAGGTTTCCCTGGAATGGACTGAGACATCTGGGGGACTCTGGGAATGGTGGCACGACCCTGGAGTTCCTCTCGCTTTCCTGTGGAGAGCGCCTCCTCTTGAGATGCGACGGGCACGCCGGGAATTCTTTCCCGACCACGCAGCGAAAAGATCCCTCCTCTCGAGCTAGGAGGAGAAAACGGGACTCCTTTGGATGTGGAGCGGGACTCTCGTGCTTCCTTCTTCGAGTGGAGACGGGTATGTCGGGGAACTTCTTGAGTTGCAGTAAGGGTGTGAAGGACCCTTTGGAAGTTCCAGAGGTTAGATGTGATTAGCCTCGAGAGGCCTCAGCGGGAAATGGGCCTCATCTCGCCTGGAGGGGAGAACCTCCTGGATTTTTTCGAGTTTGCGGCAGGTGCTCTCGACTTACCACTGGGACCTCAGGGACCCGCTCATGGTGGTCTTAGGAAAGGCCAGTCCCCATTCGAGTTGCTCGGGGGCCTCTCATGGATTCCTCTCCCGTCGATGCCGGGGCCTAAGACCTTGTGTGGAGTCGGTGCAAGAACCTGAGCATTCCTCTCCAGTCCTGACATTGAACTTGGGGGTACTTCTGGAGTCTCCCCAGGGGAGTCAGACCTCAGTCTCCGTGTGGGGCATTGCACGTCAGCTTTCCTCCCAAGCTGTAGCAGCAGTGTCACGTTTCTCTTCGCGTGGATCAACGGATCTATGGCTTTCCTCGAGGCTTTCCGAGAGGCTTTCCACGAGGCTTCAGCAGGCTGTCCCATGTGCCACCGTGGTGTGAGTCGATCCTTGGCTTGAAAGTCGAGGCAGTGCAAGGGAAAACAGGTTTCCCTGGAAAGGACTGAGACATCTGGGGGACTCTGGGAATGGTGGCAGGAACGCTGGAGTTCCTCTCGCCTTTCCTGTGGAGAGCGCCTCCTCTTGAGATGCGACGGGCGCGCCGGGAATTATTTCCCGACCACGCAGGTAAAGGATCCCTCATCTCGAGCTAGGAGGAGGAAACGGGGCTCCTCTGGATGTGGGCGGGACTCTCGTGCTTCCTCTCGAGTGGAGACCGGGTATGTCGGGGAACTTCTTGAGTTGCAGCAAGGGTGTGAAGGACCCTTTGTTAGTTCCAGAGGTTAGGTGTGATAGCATCGAGACTCCTCAGCGGAAATGGGCCATCATCTAGCCTGGAGGGGAGAACCTCCTGAATTTTCTCGAGTTGTGGCCGGTGCTCTCGACTTACCAACTGGGGACGTCAGGGACCCGACTGGTGGACTCAGGAAAGGCCAGTCCCCATGCGAGTTGCTCGGGGCCTCTCAGGATTCCTCTCCCGTCTATGCCTGGGACCTGAAGAAATGTGTGGAGTCAGTGCACGAATCTGATGGATTCCTCTCCAGTGCTGACATGGATCTTGGGGTACTTCTGGAGTCTCCCCAGGGCAGTCAGTCCTCGTGTCGAGTGGGGGCATGCATCGTGCGCTTTCCTCCCGAAGATGTAGCAGCAGCGTCACTGCTTCCCTTCGCATGGATCAAGGGATCTGTGGCTTTCCCTCGAGGTTTACCCACCGAGGCTTTCCCAGCGAGTCTTTACCACAGGGCTGTCCCACGTTGCCACCATGGTGTGAGTCCATACTTGGCTTCAAAGATGAAGGCAGTGCAGGGAAAACAGGTTTCCCTGGAATGGACTGAGACATCTGGGGGACTCTGGGAATGGTGGCACGACCCTGGAGTTCCTTTCGCTTTTCCTGTGGAGAGCGCCTCCTCTTGAGATCTGACGGGAAAGCCGGGAATTCTTTCCCGACCACGCAGGGAAAGGATCCCTCCTCTCGAGCTATAAGGCGGAAGCGGGGCTCCTTTGGATGTGGGCGGGACTCTCGTGCTTCCTCTCGAGAGCAGAAGGGTATGTCGGGGAACTTCTTGAGTTGCAGCAAGGGTGTGAAGGACCCTTTAGAAGTTCCAGAGTTTAGGTGTGATTAGCCTCGAGACGCCTCAGCGGAAATGCGCCTCATATCGCCTGGAAGGGAGAACCTCCTGGATTTTCTCGAGTTGCGGCAGGTGCTCTCGACTTACGATGGGGACCTCAGGGACCCGCTCTGGTGGCCTCAGGAAAGGCCAGTCCCCCTGCGGGTTGCTTGGGGGCCTCTCGGGATTCCTCTCCCATCGATGCCGGGCCCTAAGACCTTGTGTGGAGTCGGGCCGGAACCTGAGGATTCCTCTCCAGTGCTGACATGGATCTTGGGTACTTCTGGAGTCTCCCCAGGGGAGTCAGTCCTACTCTCGAGTGGGGCATGCACGTGCGCTTTCCTCCCGAGCTGTAGCAGCAGTGTCACGCTTCCCTTCGCGTGGATCAAGGGATCTGTGGCTTTCCCTCGAGGCTTTCCACCAGGCTTTCCCACGAGGCTTTCCCACAGGGCAGTCCCACGTGTCACCGTGGTGTGAGTCGATCCTCGGCTTGAAAGTAGAGGCAGTGCAGGGAAAACAGGTTTCCATGGAATGGACTGAGACATCTGGGGACTCTGGGAATGGTGGCACGACCCTGGAGTTCCTCTCGCCTTTCCTGTGGAGAGCGCCTCCTCTTGAGATGCGACGGAACGCCGGGAAATTTTTCCAGACCACGCAGGGAAAGGATCCTCCTCTCGAGCTAGGAGGCAGAAATGGGGTCCCCTCTGGATGTGGGCGGGACTCTCGTGCTTCCTCTCGAGTGGTGACGGGTATGTCGGGGAACTTTTTGAGTTGCAGCAAGGTTGTGAAAGACCCCTTGGAAGTTCAGAGGTTAGGTGTGATTAGCCTCGAGACGCCTCAGCGGAAATGGGCCTCTTCTCACCTGGAGGAGAGAACCTCCTGGATTTTCTCGAGTTGCGGCAGGTGCTCTCGACTTACGACGGGGACCTCAGTGACCGCTCTTGTGGCTTCAAGAAAGGCCAGTCCCTTGTGAGTTGCTCGGGGGACTCACGGGATTCCTCTCCTGTCGATGCCGGGGCCTAAGTCCTTATGTGGGGTCGGTGCCGGAACCTGAGGATTCCTTCTCCAGTGCGGTCATGGATCTTGCGGTACTTCTGGAGTCTCCCCAGGGGAGTCAGTCCACGTCTCGAGTCGGGGCATGCATGTGCGCTTTCCTCCCGAGCTGTAGCAGCAGTGTCACGATTCCCTTCGCTTGGATCAAGGGATCTTTGGCTTTCCCTCGAAGCTTTTCCACGAGCCTTTCC
>NW_017194072.1:0-20907 GCF_001704415.2 Capra hircus
GGAGCGTGACACTGCTGCTACAGCTAGGGAGGAAAGCGCAGGTGCATGCCCCCACTCGAGACGAGGACTGACTCCCCTGGGGAGACTCCAGAAGTACCCAAGATCCATGTCAGCACTGAGAGGAAACCTCAGGTTCCGGCACTGACTCCACACAAGGTCTTAGGCCCCGGCATCGACGGGAGAGGAATCCCGAGAGGCCCCGAGCAACTCGCATGGGGAGTGGCCTTTTCTGAGGCCCCCAGAGCGGGTCCCTGAGGTCCCCGTCGTAAGTCGAGAGCACCTGCCCAACTCGAGAAAATCCAGGAGGTTCTCCCCTCCAGGCGAGATGAGGCCCATTTCCGCTGAGGCGTCTCGAGGCTAATCACACCTAATCTCTGGAACTTCCAAAGGGTCCTTCACAGCCTTGCTGCAACTCAAGAAGTTCCCCGACATACCCGTCTCCACTCGAGAGGAAGCACGAGAGTTCGCCCACATCCAGAGGAGCCCCGTTTCTGCCTCTAGCTCGAGAGGAGGGATCCTTTCCCTGGGTGGTCGGGAAAGAATTCCCGGCGTTCCCGTCGCATCTCAAGAGGAGGCTCTCTCCACAGGAAAGGTGAGAGGAACTCCAGGGTCGGGCCACCATTCCCAGAGTCCCCCAGATGTCTCAGTCCATTCCAGGGAAACCTGTTTTCCCTGCACTGCCTCGACTTTTAAGCCGAGGATCGACTCACACAACGGTCGCACGCGGGACAGCCCTGTGGGAAAGCCTCGTGGGGAAAGCCTCTTGGAAAGCCTTGAGGGAAAGCCACAGATCCCTTGATCCACTTGAAGGGAAGCGTGACACTGCTGCTACAGCTCGGGGAGGAAAGCGCACGTGCCTGCCCCCACTCGAGACGAGGACTGACTCCCCTGCGGAGACTCCAGAAATACCCCAAGATCCATGTCAGCACTGGAGAGGAATCCTCAGGTTCGGGCACCGACTCCCCACAAGGTCTTAGGCCCCAGCATGGACGGGAGAGGAATCCCGAGAGGCCCGCGAGCAACTTGCGTGGGGACTGGCCTTTCCTGAGGCCACCAGAGCGGGTCCCTGAGGTCCCCGTCTTAAGTCCAGAGCACCTGCCGCAACTCGAGAAAATCCAGGAGGTTCTCCCCTCCAAGTGAGATGAGGCCCATTTCCGCTGAGGCGTCTCGAGGCTAATCACACTTAACCTCTGGAACTTCCAAAGGGTCCTTCACACTCTTGCTGCAACTCAAGAAGTTCCCCGACTTACCCGTCTCCACCCGGGAGGAAGCACGAGAGTTCTGCCCACATCCAGAGAAGCCCCGTTTCTGCCTCATAGCTCCAGAGGAGGGATCCTTTCCCAGGGTGGTCGGGAAAGAATTCCCGACGTTCCCGTCGCATCTCAAGAGGAGGCTCTCTCCATAGGAAAGGTGAGAGGAACTCCAGGGTCGGGCCACCATTCCCAGAGTCCCCCAGATGTCTCAGTCCATTCCAGGGAAACCTGTTTTCCTGCACTGCCTCGACTTTTAAGTCAAGGATCGACTCACACCACGGTGGAACGCGGGACAGCCCTGTGGGAAAGCCTCGTGGGAAAGCCTCGTGGAAAGCATTGAGGGAAAGCCACAGATCCCTTGATCCACTTGAAGGGAAGCGTGACACTGCTGCTACAGCTCGGGAGGAAATCGCACGTGCCTGCCCCCACTCGAGACGAGGACTGACTCCCCAGGGGAGACTCCAGAAGTACCCCAAGATCCATGTCAGCACTGGAGAGGAATCCTCAGGTTCCGGCAGCGACTCCACACAAGGTCTTAGGCCCCGGCATCGACGGGCGAGGAATCCCGAGAGGCCCCTGAGGAACTCGCATGGGGACTGGGCTTTCCTGAGGCCACCAGAGCGGGTCCCTGAGGTCCCCGTCGTAAGTCGAGAGCACCTGCTGCAACTCGAGGAAATCCTAGATGTTCTCCCCTCCAGGCCGACATGAGGCCCATTTCCCCTGAAGCGTCTCGAGGCTAATCACACCTAACCTCTGGAACTTCCAAAGGGTCCTTCACACCCTTGCTGCAAATCAAGAAGTTCCCTGACATACCCGTCTCCACTCGAGAGGAGTCACGAGAGTCCCGCCCACATCCAGAGGAGCCCCGTTTCCGCCTCCTAGCTCGAGAGGAGAGATCCTTTCCCTGCGTGGTCGGAAAAGAATTCCCGGCGTTCCCGTCGCATCTCAAGAGGAGGCGCTCTCCACAGGAAAGGCGAGAGGAACTCCAGGGTCGTGCCACCATTCCAGAGTCCCCTGGAAGTCTCAGTCCATTCCAGGGAAACATGTTTTCCCTGCACTGACTCGACTTTCAAGCCGAGGATCGACTCACACCACGGTGGCACGTGGGACAACCCTGTGGGAAAGCCTCGTGGGAAAGCCACAGATCCCTTGATCCACTCGAAGGGAAGCGTGACACTGCTGCTACAGCTCGGGAGGAAAGCGCACGTGCATGCCCCCACACCAGACGAGGACTGACTCCCCTGGGGAGACTCCAGAAGTACCCCAAGATCCATGTCAGCACTGGAGAGGAATCCTCAGGTTCTGGCACCGACTCCACACAAGGTCTTATGCCGGTGTCCAGCCCCGGTGGATCCAGGGAATTCGAAGGTGGACGGCGTTGGCGTGGAAAGACTTGTTTATTTATTAATGTAAGATTAGATTAGCAAACTATAGTGTAGTAAGATGATTAAGTGGAGGAAGAGGGCTGAATAGCTTGGTTTACGCGGACGGCCAATAAAATTCCAGACAAGGAATTTGCACCACCTACGTTGGGCCACCGGCGCCCGCTTGAATATCTAAGGGTGCCTCGCCTTAAGCTCCCTTTCGTGCGGGTCTTAACAGCCAGGCCAAGTAAGTAGACCTGGCGAGCCTCCGCACTCCATGTGGAGATTCAGCCTGAAGTTATAGTAAAGAGCAGAGAGAAGGAAAGGTAGAGAAGAAGAAAGAGAGAGAAAGACACGGGGGGAGCCAGAGTCCCAGGAAACCAGGCTGAGAGACTAGTTCGAGAAGCTGGTCCGAGAAACTGGCCCCCGGCCCCTGGCCTCCTCCTTTATTGTTCAGAAGGTCTTTTATACTTTTGATAATACATGAAGATCAATGGATAACCCAAAATTATGTAGTGTTCCCAACCCAGATTCTTTCTGTATATCATTTTGTATACAAAAGGTCTCAGGTGATTTACATTATCTTCTGGCCAAGAGGCTTGTTAACACTTTTTGGCTCTCTTCCTTAATGAATGTTAATTTTGTTTCCCCTGAAGTGTTTTTCTTTAATCTGCATCTCCTTAAAGCATTAAAGTTACATCTCTATAGAACAAAGGTGCAGTGGGTAATAACAAAGAAAGTACTTAACTCAAAGATCTAATGTTGCTAATACCACGTCTACTACTTGTTTTTCACATACCAACTATATCTAAAAATAAAGGATATGAAAATTTGGCAGCAAGCATTGACCCAAAAAATGACTTTTAATCAGTCCTATTCTAAAGATTCTGACTCCTCGGAAGCTCCTGCATTCCTACGATGTTTTAAGCTTCCTGTGCCTCCTGCGGTCAGGAGGCCTCAAACAATCACAAGCGCAGCTGTACGAGTCCTACAGGCAGGATAGAAAGCCATCAGAGGGTTTTTGGATTGAAACACTCTTTCAAATGCTGAAGACTAACGCCCTGAATTGACTTTTTCCAGAAAAGTTCAGAAGAGTGAAAAAGCAGAGCACAAAAACCGGCAGATTTTTGTTGGGGTACATGCTTAAAAATTTCCAGAGGGGTCCCTGAGTCTGAGCACGCCTTGCGTATGTCAGCTTCCTTCCTCATAACCTTGTCACGGGCGGGCTTCCTCACACTGTCTCCCGGCAGCCTTAGGCCCCAGCATCGACGGGAGAGGAATCCCGAGAGGCCCCCGAGCAACTCGCATGCGGACTGGCCTTTCCTGAGGCCACCAGAGCGGGTCCCTGAGGTCCCCGTCGTAAGTCGAGAGCACCTGCCACAACTCGAGAAAATCCAGGAGGTTCTCCCCTCCAGGCGAGATGAGGCCCATTTCCGCTGAGGCATCTCGAGGCTCATCACACCTAACCTCTGGAAATTACAAAGGGTCTTTCACACCCTTGCTGCAACTCAAGAAGTTCCCCGACATACCCGTCTCCACTCGAGAGGAATCACGAGAGTCCCGCCCTCATCCAGAGGAGCCCCGTTTCCGCCTCCTAGCTCGAGAGGAGGGATCCTTCCCCTGCGTGGTCGGAAAGAATTCCCGGCATTTCCGTCGCATCTCAAGAGGAGGCGCTCTCCACAGGAAAGGCGAGAGGAACTCCAGGGTCGTGCCACCATTCCCAGAGTCCCCCAGATGTCTCAGTCCATTCCAGGGAAACATGTTTTCCCTGCACTGACTCGACTTTCAAGCCGAGGATCGACTCACACCACGGTGGCACGTGGGACAACCCTGTGGGAAAGCCTCGTGGGAAAGCCACAGATCCCTTGATCCACGCGAAGGGAAGCGTGACACTGCTGCTACAGCTCGGGAGGAAAGCGCACGTGCATGCCCCCACACCAGACGAGGACTGACTCCCCTGGGGAGACTCCAGAAGTACCCCAAAATCCATGTCAGCACTGGAGAGGAATCCTCAGGTTCTGGCACCGACTCCACACAAGGTCTTATGCCAGTGTCCAGCCCCGGTGGATCCAGGGAATTCGAAGGGTGGACGGCGTTGGCGTGGAAAGACTTGTTTATTTATTAATGTAAGATTAGATTAGCAAACTATAGTGTAGTAAGAAGATTAAGTGGAGGAAGAGGGCTGAATAGCTTGGTTTACGCGGACGGCCAATAAAATTCCAGACAAGGAATTTGCACCACCTACGTTGGGCCACCGGCGCCCGCTTGAATATCTAAGGGTGCCTCGCCTTAAGCTCCCTTTCGTGCGGGTCTTAACAGCCAGGCCAAGTAAGTAGACCTGGCGAGCCTCCGCACTCCATGTGGAGATTCAGCCTGAAGTTATAGTAAAGAGCAGAGAGAAGGAAAGGTAGAGAAGAAGAAAGAGAGAGAAAGACACGGGGGGAGCCAGAGTCCCAGGAAACCAGGCTGAGAGACTAGTTCGAGAAGCTGGTCCGAGAAACTGGCCCCCGGCCCCTGGCCTCCTCCTTTATTGTTCAGAAGGTCTTTTATACTTTTGATAATACATGAAGATCAATGGATAACCCAAAATTATGTAGTGTTCCCAACCCAGATTCTTTCTGTATATCATTTTGTATACAAAAGGTCTCAGGTGATTTACATTATCTTCTGGCCAAGAGGCTTGTTAACACTTTTTGGCTCTCTTCCTTAATGAATGTTAATTTTGTTTCCCCTGAAGTGTTTTTCTTTAATCTGCTTCTCCTTAAAGCATTAAAGTTACATCTCTATAGAACAAAGGTGCAGTGGGTAATAACAAAGAAAGTACTTAACTCAAAGATCTAATGTTGCTAATACCAGTCTACTACTTGTTTTTCACATACCAACTATATCTAAAAATAAAGGATATGAAAATTTGGCAGCAAGCATTGACCCAAAAAATGACTTTTAATCAGTCCTATTCTAAAGATTCTGACTCCTCGGAAGCTCCTGCATTCCTACGATGTTTTAAGCTTCCTGTGCCTCCTGCGGTCAGGAGGCCTCAAACAATCACAAGCGCAGCTGTACGAGTCCTACAGGCAGGATAGAAAGCCATCAGAGGGTTTTTGGATTGAAACACTCTTTCAAATGCAGAAGACTAACGCCCTGAATTGACTTTTTCCAGAAAAGTTCAGAAGAGTGAAAAAGCAGAGCACAAAAACCGGCAGATTTTTGTTGGGGTACATGCTTAAAAATTTCCAGAGGGGTCCCTGAGTCTGAGCACGCCTTGCGTATGTCAGCTTCCTTCCTCATAACCTTGTCACGGGCGGGCTTCCTCACACTGTCTCCCGGCAGCCTTAGGCCCCAGCATCGACGGGAGAGGAATCCCGAGAGGCCCCCGAGCAACTCGCATGCGGACTGGCCTTTCCTGAGGCCACCAGAGCGGGTCCCTGAGGTCCCCGTCGTAAGTCGAGAGCACCTGCCACAACTCGAGAAAATCCAGGAGGTTCTTCCCCTCCAGGCGAGATGAGGCCCATTTCCGCTGAGGCATCTCGAGGCTCATCACACCTAACCTCTGGAAATTACAAAGGGTCTTTCACACCCTTGCTGCAACTCAAGAAGTTCCCCGACATACCCGTCTCCACTCGAGAGGAATCACGAGAGTCCCGCCCTCATCCAGAGGAGCCCCGTTTCCGCCTCCTAGCTCGAGAGGAGGGATCCTTCCCCTGCGTGGTCGGAAAGAATTCCCGGCATTTCCGTCGCATCTCAAGAGGAGGCGCTCTCCACAGGAAAGGCGAGAGGAACTCCAGGGTCGTGCCACCATTCCCAGAGTCCCTCAGATGTCTCAGTCCATTCCAGGGAAACCTGTTTTCCCTGCACTGCCTCGACTTTCAAGCCGAGGATCGACTCACACCACGGTGGCACGTTGGACAGCCCTTTGGGAAAGCCTCGGGGGAAAGCCTCGTGGGAAAGACTCCAGGGAAAGCCTCAGATTCCTTCATCCACGCGAAGGGAAGCGTGACACTACAGCTACAGCTCGGGAGGAAAGCGCACGTGCATGCCCCTACTCGAGACGAGGAATGACTCCCTTGGGGAGACTCCAAAAGTACCCCAGGAACCATGTCAGCACTGGAGTGGAAATCCTCCGGTTCCGGCACCGACTCTACACAAGGTCTTAGGCCCCGGCTTCGACGGGAGAGGAATCCCGAGAGGCCCCATGCAACTCGCATGGGGACGGGCCTTTCCTGAGGCCACCAGAGCGGGTCCCAGAGGTCCCCGTCGTAAGTCGAGATCACCTGCCGCAACTCGAGAAAATCCAGGAGGTTCTCCCTTCCAGGCGAGATGAGGCCCATTTCCAGTGAGGCGTCTCGAGGCTAATCACACCTAACCTCTGGAATTTCCAAAGGGTCCTTCACACCCTTGCTGCAACTCAAGAAGTTCCCCGACATACCCATCTCCACTCGAGAGGAAGCACGAGAGTCCGGCCCACATCCAGAGGAGCCCCGTTTCCGCCTCCTAGCTCGAGAGGAGGGATCCTTTCCCTTCGTGTTCGGGAAAGAATTCCCGGTGTTTCCGTCGCATCTCAAGAAGAGGCGCTCTCCACAGGAAAGGCGAGAGGAACTCTAGGGTCGTGCCACCATTCCCAGAGTCCCTCAGATGTCTCAGTCCATTCCAGGGAAACCTTTTTTCCCTGCACTGCCTCGACTTTCAAGCCGAGGATCGACTCTCACCACGGTGGCACGTGGGACAGCTTTGTGGGAAAGACTCGAGGGAAAGCCTCGTGGGAAAGCCTCGAGGGAAAGCCACAGATCTCTTGATCCACGCGAAGGGAAGCCTGACACTGCTGCTACTGCTGGGGAGGAAAGCGCACGTGCATGCCCCCACTCGAGACGAGGACTGACTCCCCAGGGGAGACTCAGGACGTACCCCAAGATCCATGTCAGGACTGGAGAGGAATCCTCAGGTTCCGGCACCGAGTCCACACAAGGTCTTAGGCCCCGGCATCGACAGGAGAGGAATCCCGAGAGGCCCCCGAGCAACTCGCATGGGGAATGGCCTTTCCTGAGGCCACCAGAGCATGTCCCTGAGGTCCCCGTCGTAAGTAGAGAGAAACTGCCGCAACTCGAGAAAATCCAGAAGGTTCTCCCATCCAGGCGAGATGAGGCCCATTTCCAATGAGGCCTCTCGAGGCTAATCACACCTAACGTCTGGAACTTCCAAAGGGTACATCACCCACTTGTTGCAACTCAAGAAGTTCCCCGACATAACCGTCTCCACTTGAGAGAAAGCTCGAGACTCCCGCCGACATCCAGAGGAGCCCCGTTTCCGCCTCCTAGCTCGAGAGGAGGGATCCTTTCCCTGCGTGTTCGGGAAAGAATTCCCGGCGTTTCCGTTGCATCTCAAGAGGAGGCGCTCTCCACAGGAAAGGCGAGAGGAATTCCAGGGTCGAGCCACCATACCCAGAGTCCCCCAGATGTCTCAGTCCATTCCAGGGAAACCAGTTTTCCCTGCACTGCCTCGACTTTCAAGCCAAGGATCGACTCACACCACGGTGGCACGTGGGACAGCCCTGTGGGAAAGCCTCGTGGGAAAGCCTCCTGCAAAAACCTCGATGAAAGCCACAGATTTCTTCATCCACGCGAAGGGAAGCATGACACTGCTGCAACAGCTCGGGAGGAAAGTGCACGTGCATGACCTAAGTCGAGACGAGGACTGAATCCCCGGTGGAGACTCCAGAAGTACCCCAAGATCCATGTCAGCACTGGAGAGGAATTTTCAGGTTCCGGCACCGTCTCCACACAACGTCTTAGGCCCCGGCATCGACGGGAGAGGAATCCCGAGAGGCCCCCGAGCAACTCGCATGGGGACTGGCCTTTCCTGAGGCCACCAGAGCGGGTCCCTGACGTCCTCGTCTTAAGTCGAGAGCACCTGTGGCAACTCGAGAAAATCCAGGAGGTTCTCCCCTCCAGGCGAGATGAAGCCCATTTCCGCGGAGGTGTCTCGAGGCTAATCAACCTGGCCTCTGGAATTTCCAAAGGGTCCTTCACACCCTTGCTGCAACTCAAGAAGTTTCCCGACGTACCCGTCTCCACTCGAGAGGAAGCACGAGAGTCCTGCCCACATCCAGAGAAGCCCCGTTTCCGCCTCATAGCTCGAGAGGTGGAATCCTTTCCCTGCGTTGTCGGGAAAGAATTCCCGGTGTTCCGGTCGCATCTCAAGAGGAGGCGCTCTCCACAGGAAACACGAGGGGATCTCCAGGGTCGTGACACCATTCCCTGAGTGCCACAGATTTCTCAGTCTATTCCAGGGAAACCTATTTTCCCTGCATTGCCTCGAATTTCAAGCCGAGTATCCACTCACACCACGGTGGCACGTGGGACAGCCCTGTGGGAAAGCCTCGTGGGAAAGCCTCGAGGAAAAGCCACAGATCCCTAGATCCACCCAAAGGGAAGTGTGACAATGCTGCTACAGCTCGGGAGGATTGCGCACGTGCACGCCCCCACTCGAGACGAGGACTGACTCCCCTGGGGAGACTCCAGAAGTACCCAAAGACCATGTCAGCACTGGAGAGGAATCCTTAGGTTCCGGCACGGACTCCACACAAGATCTTAGGCCGAGGCATCGATGGGAGAGGAATTCCGAGAGGCCCCCAAGCAACTCGCATGGGGACTGGCCTTTCCTGAGGCCACCAGAGCGGGTCCCTGAGGTCCTCATCCTAAGTCGAGAGCACCTGCCGCAACTCGAGAATATCCAGGAGGTTCTCCCCTCCAGGCGAGATGAGGCCCATTTCCGCAGAAGCGTCTCGAGGCAAATCACACCTAACCTCTGGAACTTCCAAAGGGTCCTTCAAACCCTTGCTGCAACTCAAGAAGTTCCCCCACATACACGTCTCCACTCGAGAGGAAGCACGAGAGTCCCGCCCACATCCAGAGGAGCCCCGTTTCCGCCTCCTAGCTCGAGAGGATGGATCCTTTCCCTGCGTGGTCGGGAAAGAATTCCCAGCGTTTCCGTCGCAACTCAAGAGGAGGCGCTCTCCACAGGAAAGGCGAGAGGAACTCCAGGGTTGTGCCACCATTCCAAGAGTCCCCCAGATGTCTCAGTCCATTCCAGGGAAACCTGTTTTCCCTGCACTGCCTCGACTTTCAAGACGAGGATGGACTCACACCACGGTGGCACGTGGGACAGCCCTGTGGGAAAGCCTCGTGGGAAAGCCTCGTGGGAAAGCCTCGAGGGAAAGCCACGGATCCCTTGATCCACGCGAAGGGAATCGTGACTCTGCTCCTACAGCTCGAGAGGAAACCGCACGTTCATGCCCCCACTCGAGACGAGGACTGACTCCCCTGGGGAGACTCCAGAAGTACCCCAAGATCCATGTCAGCACTGGAGAGGAATCCTCAGGTTCCGGCACCTGCTGGGAGCCAGTGTGAGGAATCCTGCCCATGACAAGGTCATGAGGAAGGAAGCTGACATATGCAAGGCGTGCTCAGACTTCAGGGACCCCTCTGCAAATTCCTAAGCATGTACCCCAACTAAAATCTGCCGGCTTTTGTGCTCTGTTTTTCCACTCTTCTGACATTTTCTGGAAAAATTCAATTCAGGGCTTTAGTCTTCTGCATTTGAAAGAGTGTTTCAATCCAAAAACCCCTCCGATGGCTTTCTAGCCTGCCTGCAGGACTCGTACAGCTGCGCATGTGATTGTTTGAGGCCTCCTGACCACAGGAGGCACAGGAAGCTTAAAACATCCTAGGAATGTAGGAGCTTCCGAGGAGTCAAAATCTTTAGAATAGGACTGATTAATGGTTTCATTTTTTGGGTCAATGCTTGCTGCCAAATTTTCATATCCTTTATTTTTAGATATAGTTGGTATATAGAAAAACAAGTAGTAGACCTGGTATTAGCAACATTAGATCTTTGAGTTAAGTACCTTCTTTGTTATATCCCACTCCACCTTTGTTCTATAGAGATGTAACTTTAATGCTTTAAGGAGATGCAGATTAAAAAAAAAAACACTTCAGGGGAAACAAAATTAACATTCATTAAGGAAGAGAGCCAAAAAGTGTTAACAAGCCTGTTGGCCAAAAGATAATGTAAATCACCTGAGACCTTTTGTATACAAAATGATATACGGAAAGAATCTGGGTTGTGAACGCTACATAATTTTGTGTTACCCATTGATCTCCGTGTTTTATCAAAAGTATAAAAGGCCTTCTGAACAATAAAGGATGGGGGCCAGTTTCTCGAACTAGTCTCTCGGCCTGGTTTCTTGGGATTCTGGCTCCCCCCATGTCTCTCTCTCTCTCTTCTTCTCTTCCCTTCCCTCTCTCTGCTGTTTACTTTAACTTCAGGCTGAATCTCCATCTGGGGCGCGGAGGCTCGCCAGGTCTACTTACTTGCCCCGGCTGTTAAGACCCGCACGAAAGGGAGCTTAAGGTGAGGCACCCTTAGATATTCAAGCGGGCGCCGGTGGCCCAACGTAGATGGTGCAAATTCCTTGTCTGGAATTTTATTGGCCTTCCGCGTAAACCAAGCTATTCAGCCCTCTTCCTCCACTTAATCTTCTTACTACACTATAGTTTCTAAATCTAATCTTACATTAATAAACAAACAAGTCTTTCCACACCAACGCCGTCCACCCTTCGAATTCCCTGGATCCACCGGGGCTGGACCCCGGCAAGTGGTGCCCGGAACAGGCTATTCGAAGGTAGGTTCCTCGGAGCAAAAGCTCCCCCCGGAGCACTCTCTGTTGCTCCCCCCGGAGCACTCTCTGTTGCTCCCCCCGGAGTGACTTAATCACTCCCCCCGGAGTACTTTCGGGTACTCCCCCAGTGTTGAGTGTTCGGGACGGCTAGGACCCCACTCAGGGTGCCGCGGACCCCCCTGTAGGATAGACAGGGTGAGGACGAGTGGGAAGTGTTCAAGGGTTTAAGAGAAACCTGGTGCTCTAGAGGTTGAAAAGAAACCTGCTATCTTAGGGTTTAAAACAAAACCCCCTTGGCTAAGGTAAAACCTTTTTGTCAAGGCAGACTTTTCTATAACTCTTAATTTTCTGACACGGGTAACAATGACTCAAAACAATGACACCTCTTTATACAAGTAATTTTGTAACTGTTAAACAAAAAAGACAAATTAAAGATTAAAAGGCTCGTGTTACGAGACCAATGTCCTTGGTTTCCAGAAAAGAGATTTAGATACTTGGATAAAGGTAATAAAACAGCTAAAAACTAATTATACTTTGCATGGGCCTGTAAATGCTTTTGCTCTGTAAAATATTATTACAAATGTTCTGGACCCCCGTCATGAGGCTGTTAGTTAGATAGCCTATGGGAGAGACTATAGCAGTGGATCGTAGTGGGTCTCCACCTATTACGCAGATCATATTTTCTGCCATTGGCAAACAAAAGTAGAGAGACTGTACTCTTCCTCCCGAGGAAGGAGGGTGCTTATAGGACGCAGCGGCCGAGCGCCCTGGAGAGCCCCCTCCCCCTCTACACAAACCAAACCTTTAAAAGAGTTGTCTTATTTAAGGCGACCACTGCAACCTCTGCTTGCGCCTCCCCAGGGCTTAAGAACTCCCCACTTTATATCCAAAGCCTCCCAGAACATTGCTTAAGTTTGAAAACGATAGTGACAATATTTTTGAGCAAAAGAGCTTTTAAAACAGAGCTTGTTCCTTGCATAAAATCCCCTCAGGAGGGGCCTCACCCAACAAAAAAAAGAAAAAGGAAGAAAAACAGGAAAAAAAAAGAAAAATATTCGTAATAAAAAGGACTTAACAAATGCAAAATGTTTCTCTTGAGGCCAAATAGAACATTTTTTGCCAAAATGTCTTGCTAAACAGAGATAACAAGCCGTACCAAACAACCCCAGGTAGCTCAGGCCTGGACCTCAGTTCCACCACCTTAATAATAATAGCTCCTGACTCAGATTCCAGTGGCTAGTCCCCTGCCTGAGGACATTGTAAGACTTGTGCTGGGGCATAGCTTGCTTTCTTTTCAAAAAATTTCGGTAGTGTCTTGTGTAGTAAATTCTGATTATACTAAAAAAAATTGAAGTTTTGATATTGCCACCTGCTAAAACTGTGCAATTAAAATTAAAAAATAGCACAGCTTTTGCTTTTACCTTATTACCAGACAGAAAAACCAGACAGAAAAAGCCCCAGAGGATCTAGATCTAGCTTTTTGGGTGCAAAAAATTGCAGCTTCTAGGCCTTTAAAAGATTTTTTAAAGATATAAAATGTCATGGCTGTTAGACAATAGACAAGACGTTTCTTACATTGCTGAGAGACTAGCGCAGCTCCTGGACAACATATACTACTGAAAAGGAGTTGGTGGGATTAGAAAAGGTGGTATGCAGGATAAAAATGCTATAGAGTAAGAGGTGAGAGAGAGTTTAAAACCTTGGTGAATAGTGAGCTCCCCGTTGCTGGAAGTATTCAAGCAAAGATTAAATGGTTACTTGTCATCTAAAAGGCTATAGACCAGATTTGGGTTATAAAAAGATCATTAAAAAAGCTTTTCTTGCTTCTTATATTTGGGTCTGCCAAAAGTTTTAAAACTGATAATGTCCTTTTAAAGCTGCTGAGAGATTGTTTACTAACTTTAAATGATTTCCAAAAATTATTAGGTGATATTAATTGGATATGCCCACATTTAAAACTGACTTTTGTAGATTTAAAGCCTTTTGTTTGATTGCTGAAAAATAACAATCCTAATCCCAGTTCTAAGAAAAAGTTGACTAGTGTGACACAGTTGGCTTTCGTTAAAGTGAATGAGGCTTTAAATGATCAGTTAATTAAGATTAATATTGCCAAAAAAGGAGATTAAATTATTCTTGCCACAAAATGTATACCTACAGGATGCTTGTGACAAGAAGGCCCATTGGTTCCATCTAATGACCCCCCCAAAAATAGTTTTATCTTATCCCAACTTGGTGGAACAATGGCCTCTGCCTAAGAAAAAATTACTGACATATTAATTTAAAAGATTAATTCAAGCATACTGATTTATTAAATTGTTCAGTAAAGAGCCATCAAAAATTGTAATTCCATATAACAAAAAACAACTTGATGCTTTTCAAATGTTTGCTGATTGGCAGATTGCTATAGGAAATTCTTGTGATCAGATCTTGCATCATTTACCCTCACATGCTTTGTTAATTCAAAAATTAAAAAAGGAGAAATTAAGTATAGTTTTCCCCCATCAGATTTTACAACATGTTCTCTTTGTAATAAGTTAAATGCTGATTCGTTTGGAACAGTAAAATAAAAAGCCATTGGTAAAGCAAAAAGATCTCCAGATAACAAAAAGATCCCGACCCAGAATTTGCTGCGGGTCGAGGAAGTGTTTATATTTTTTCCACAGGGTGCAGATTCGTCAATTTGGATCCCAGACAGACTGATTCGCCACAAAAGAAAAAGGGAACTTCTCTGCCGCCACCGCCGCGGGAAACAGCCGTGCACCAAAAGCTGCGGGCGGGGCCAGCCTGACTGACGGAACCCAGTGCACCGCACTCGCAGCCCCGTTACAGCGCCAGTGTCAGAGGGCGGGGTGAAGGCCGCTGCTCCCACCAGCAGAAGAGGCAAAAGAAACATCAAGATCCCGGCGGGACTAACAGCTGCTGCAGGGCAAACTCCAACCAGAAAATGACTCTATTTACTCTATTTTGGCTTGTCTATCCTCTCCTTATGTTCTTCTTTTCACCAATGATTCCAGAAAACTTAACGTACCTAATGTAGCAACTTGTGAACCATGGATGTTTTCATCTTGTTTAACTCCTCAAAGTAATGTCTGCTCTTTTGTGGTTTTAAAGATGTCCTGTAACTGTAACAACTTATTGATATGATAA
Organism: Capra hircus; assembly: GCF_001704415.2. Lineage (NCBI taxonomy): Eukaryota > Metazoa > Chordata > Mammalia > Artiodactyla > Bovidae > Capra > Capra hircus. The sequence continues at coordinate 14,439 of NW_017194072.1, forward strand.
TTATGTTCTTGCTGTGTTACAATAACTGTTATTGTTACTATGGCAGCGGTCATTGACTCAACAAGTGTAAATGCCCAATATGTTAAAAAATCAAGTTTTAGGTGTTTTGGAACAGCTCAGATATTAGTTTAGACTTAGGGAAACTGCATAACCAGATTCAGACCTTGGAACACTCCCGATTAGATTTTACCACCGCAGGAGAAGGCAATGACTTTTTCCACACTTTCTCTAACTTCATTTCTGGAAAGACTATTCTGTCTACTCTTTATAATCTTGCTCCTCGTAATCATTCTTCCCTGTATTGTCTAGATTCTTCGGCAGAGCATTCGGAATCTCGCGACCGAACTACACCTGATTTTAAACAAAAATAATTAATTATTTAAAATAAAAAAGGGTGAGATGCTGGGAGCCAGTGTGAGGAATCCCGCCCGTGACAAGGTCATGAGGAAGGAAGCTGACATACGCAAGGCGTGCTCAGACTTCAGGGACCCCTCTGGAAATTCCTAAGCACGTACCCCAACAAAAATCTGCCGGCTTTTCTGCTCTGCTTTTCCACTCTTCTGACATTCTCTGGAAAAAGTCAAATCAGGGCTTTAGTCTTCTGCATTTGAAAGAGTGTTTCAATCCAAAAACCCCTCCGATGGCTTTCTAGCCTGCCTGCAGGACTCGTACAGCTGCGCATGTGATTGTTTGAGGCCTCCTGACCGCAGGAGGCACAGGAAGCTTAAAACATCCTAGGAATGTAGGAGCTTCCGAGGAGTCAAAATCTTTAGAATAGGACTGATTAAAGGTTTCATTTTTTGGGTCAATGCTTGCTGCCAAGTTTTCATATCCTTTATTTTTAGATATAGTTGGTATATAGAAAAACAAGTAGTAGACCTGGTATTAGCAACATTAGATCTTTGAGTTAAGTACCTTCTTTGTTATATCCCACTGCACCTTTGTTCTATAGAGATGTAACTTTAATGCTTTAAGGAGATGCAGATTAAAAAAAAAAACACTTCAGGGGAAACAAAATTAACATTCATTAAGGAAGAGAGCCAAAAAGTGTTAACAAGACTCTTGGCCAAAAGATAATGTAAATCACCTGAGACCTTTTGTATACAAACTGATATACGGAAAGAATCTGGGTTGTGAACGCTACATAATTTTGTGTTACCCATTGATCTCCGTGTTTTATCAAAAGTATAAAAGGCCTTCTGAACAATAAAGGATGGGGGCCAGTTTCTCGAACTAGTCTCTCGGCCTGGTTTCTTGGGACTCTGGCTCCCCCCATGTCTCTCTCTCTCTCTTCTTCTCTCCCCTTCCCTCTCTCTGCTGTTTACTTTAACTTCAGGCTGAATCTCCATCTGGGGCGCGGAGGCTCGCCAGGTCTACCTACTTGCCCCGGCTGTTAAGACCCGCACGAAAGGGAGCTTAAGGCGAGGCACCCTTAGATATTCAAGCGTGAGCCGGTGGCCCAACGTAGATGGTGCAAATTCCTTGTCTGGAATTTTATTGGCCTTCCGCGTAAACCAAGCTATTCAGCCCTCTTCCTCCACTTAATCTTCTTACTACACTATAGTTTCTTAATCTAATCTTACATTAATAAACAAACAAGTCTTTCCACACCAACGCCGTCCACCCTTCGAATTCCCTGGATCCACCGGGGCTGGACCCCGGCAGGCACCGACTCCACACAAGGTCTTAGGCCCTGGCATCGACGGGAGAGGAATCCCGAGAGGCCCCCGAGCAACTCGCAAGGGGACTGGCCTTTCCTGAGGCCACCAGAGCGGGTCCCAGCGGTCCCCGTCGTAAGGCGAGAGCACGTACCGCAACTCGAAAAAATCCAGGAGATTCTCCCCTCCAGGGGAGATGAGGCCCATTTCCGCTAAGGCGTCTCGACTCTAGACACACCTAACCTCTGGAATTCCAAAGGATCCTTCACACCCTTGCTGCAACTCAAGAAGTTCCCCAACATACCCGTCTCCACTCGAGAGGAAGCACGAGAGTCACGCCCACATCCAGAGGAGCACCGTTTCTGCCTCCAAGTTCGAGAGGAGGGATCCTTTTGCTGCGTGGTCGGGAAAGAATTCCCGGCGTTCCCGTCGCATCTCAAGAGGAGGCGCTGTCCACAGGAAAGGCGACAGGAACTCCAGGGTCGTGCCACCATTCCCAGAGCCCCCAGATGTCTCAGTCCATTCCAGGGAAGCCTGTTTCCCCGGCACTGCCTCGACTTTCAAACCGAGGATCCACTCACACCACGGTGGCACGTGGGACAGCCCTTTGGGAAATACTTGAGGGAAAGCCACAGATCCCTTGATCCATGCGAAGAGAAGCGTGACACTGCTGCTACAGCTCAGGAGGAAAGCGCCCCTGCATGCCCCCACTCGAGACGAGGACTGACTCCCCTGGGGAGACTCCAGAAGTACCCCAAGATCTATGTCCGCACTGGAGAGGAATCCTCAGGTTCCGGCACCGACTCCACACAAGGTCTTAGGCCCCGGATCGACGGGAGAGAAATCCCGAGAGGCCCCCGAGCAACTCGCATGGGGACTGGCCTTTCCTGAGGCCACCAGAGCGGGTCCCTGAGGACCCCGTCGTAAGTCGAGAGCACCTGCACCAACTCAAGAAAATGCAGGAGGTTCTCCCCTCCAGGGGAGATGAGGCCCATTTCCTCTGAGGCGTCCCCAGGCTAATTAAACCTAACCTCTGGAACTTCCAAAGGGTCCTTCACACCCTTGCTACAACTCAAGAAGTTCCCCGACATACCCGTCTCCACTCGAGAGGAAGCACGAGAGTCCCGCCCACATCCAGAGGAGCCCCGTTTCCGCCTCATAGCTCGAGAGGAGGGATCTTTCCCTGTGTGGTCGGGAAAGAATTCCTGGCGTTCCCATCGCATCTCAAGAGGAGGCGCTCTCCACAGGAAAGGAGAGAGGAACTCCAGGGTCGTGCCACCATTCCCAGAGTGCCCCAGATGTCTCAGCGCATTCCAGGGAAACCTGTTTACCCTGCACTGCCTCGACTTTCAAGCCGAGGATCGACTCACACCACGGTGGCACGTGGGACAGCCCTGTGGGAAAGACTCGAGGGAAAGCCTCGTGGGAAAGCCTCGAGGGAAGCCACAGTTGCTTTTGATCAAACCGAAGGGAAGTGTGACACTGCTGCTACAGCTCGGGAGGAGAGCGCACGTGCAAGCCCCCACTCGAGACGAGGACTGACTCCCCTGGGGAGACTCCAGAAGTACCCCAAGATCTACGTCAGCACTGGAGAGGAATCCTCACGTTCTGGCACCGACTCCAAAACAAGGTCTTAGGCCCCGGCATCGTCAGGAGAGGAATCCGGAGAGGTCCCGAGTAACTAGCATGGGGACTGGCCTTTCTTGAGGATATCAGAGCGGGTCCCTGAGATCCCCGTCATAAGTCGAGAGCACCTGCCGCAACTCGAGAAATTCCAGGAGGTTCTCCTCTTCAGGCGAGATGAGGCCCATTTCCTCTGAGGCGTTCCCAGGCTAATCACACCTAAACTCTGGAACTTCCAAAACGACCTTCACACCCTTGCTGCAACCACAAGAAGATCCCCGACATACCCGTCTCCACTCGAGAGGAAGCACGAGAGTCCCGCCCACATCCAGAGGAGCCCCGTTTCCGCCTCATAGCTCGAGAGGAGGGATCCTTTCCCTGCGTGGTCGGAAAAGAATTCTCGGCGTTCCCGTTGCATCTCAAAAAGGGGACGCTTTACACAGGAAAGGCGTGAGGAACTCCAGGGGTCGTTCCACCATTCCAAGAGTCCCCCAGATGTCTCAGGCCATTCCAGGGAAACCTGTTTTCCCTGCACTGCCTCGACTTTCAAGCCGAGGATTGACTCACACGACGGTGGCACGTGGGACAGTCCTGTGGGAAATCCTCCTGGGAAAGTCTCGTTGGAAACCCTCGAGGGAAAGCCACAGATCCCTTGATCCACGCGACGGGGAGCGTGACACTGCTGCTACAGCTCGGGAGGAAAGCACGTGCATGCCCCACTCGGACGAGGACTGACTCCCCTGGGGAGACTCCAGAAGTACCCCAAGATCCATGTCAGCACTGGAGAGGAATCCTCAGGTTCCGGCACCGACTCCACACAAGGTCTTAGGCCCCGGCATCGACGGGAGAGGAATCCGAGAGGCCCCGTAACTCGCATGGGGACTGGCCTTTCCTGAGGCCACCAGAGAGGGTCCCTGAGGTCCCCGACGTAAGTCGAGAGCACCTGCCGCAACTCGAGAAAATGCCAGGAGATTCTCCCCTCCAGGTGAGATGAGGCCCATTTCCGCTGAGGCGTCTCGAGGCTAATCACACCTAAACTCTGGAACTTCCAAAGGGTCCTTCACACCCATGCTGCAACTCAAGAAGTTCCACGACCATACCCGACTCCACTGGAAGAGGAATCACGAGAGTCCCGCCCACATCCAGGAGGAGCCCCGTTTCCGCCTCCTAGCTCGAAGAGGACGGATCCTTTCCCCGCGCGTTGTCGGGAAAGAATTCCCGGCGTTCCCATTGCATCTCAAGTGGAGGCCGCTCTCCACAGGAAAGGCGAGAGGAACTCCAGGGACGTGTCACCATTCCCAGAGTCCCCCAGATGCCTCCAGTCCATTCCAGGGAAATCAGTTTTCCCTGCACTGCCTCGACTTTCAAGCCGAGGATCGACTCACAACACGGTGGCACGTGGGACAAGCCCTGTGTGGAAAGCCTCAGGGGGAAAGCCTTTTGGGAAAGCCTCGAGGAATGCCCCAGATCCCTTGTTCCACGCGAAGGGAAGCGTGACATTGCTGCTTACAGCTCGGGAGAAAGGCACGTGCATGCCCAACTCGAGACGAGGACTGACTCCCTGGGAGACTCCAGAAGTACCCAAGATCCATGTCAGCACTGGAGAGGAATCCTCAGGTTCCGGCACCGACTCCACACAAGGTCTTAGGCCCCCGCATCGACTGGAGAGGAATCCCGAGAGCCCCGAGTAACTCGCAAGGACCTTTCCTGAGGCCACCAGAGCGGTCCCTGAGGTCCCCGTCGTAAGTCCAGAGCACCTGCCACAACTCGAGAAAATCCAGAGGTTCTCCCCTCCAGGCGAGATGAGGCCCATTTCCGCTGAGGCGTCTGAGGCTAATCACACCTAACCTCTGGAACTTCCAAAAGGTCCTTCACACCTTGCTGCAACTCAAGAAGTTCCCGACATACCCGTCTCCACTCAAGAGGAAGCACGAGAGTCCGACCACATCCAGAGAGCCCCGTTTCCGCCTCCTAGCTCGAGAGGAGGGATCCTTTCCCTGCTTGTCGGGAAAGAATTCCCGGCGTTCCGTCGCATCTCAAGAGGAGGCGCTCTCCACAGGAAAGGCGAGAGGAACTCCAGGGTCATGCCACATTCCCAGAGTCCCCAGATGTCTCAGTCCATTCCAGGGAAACCTGTTTTCCCTGCACTGCCTTGACTTTCAAGCCGAGGATCGACTCACACCACGGTGGCACGTGGGACAGCCCTGTGGGAAAGCCTCGTGGGAAAGCCTCGAGGAAGCCACAGATCCTTGATCCACGCGAAGGAAGGTGACACTGCTGCTACAGCTCGGGAGGAAAGCGCACGTGCATGCCCCCCTCGAGACGAGGACTGACTCCCTGGGAGACTCCAGAAGTACCCCAAGATCCATGTCAGCACTGAGAGGAATCCTCAGGTCGGCACCGACTCCACACAAGGTCTTAGGCCCCGCATCGACGGGAGAGGAATCCCGAGAGGCCCCCGAGCAACTCGCATGGGGACTGGCCTTTCCTGAGGCCACCAGAGCGGTCCCTGAGGTCCCCGTCGTAAGTCGAGAGCACCTGCCAACTCGAGAAAATCCAGGAGGTTCTCCCCTCCAGGCGAGATGAGGCCCATTTCCGCTGAGGCGTCTCGAGGCTAATCACACCTAACCTCTGGAACTTCCAAAGGGTCCTTCACACCCTTGCTGCAACTCAAGAAGTTCCCGACATACCCGTCTCCACTCGAGAGGAAGCACGAGAGTCCCGCCCACATCCAGAGGAGCCCCGTTTCCGCCTCTAGCTCGAGAGGAGGGATCCTTTCCCTGCGTGGTCGGGAAAGAATTCCGGGTTCCCGTCGCATCTCAAGAGGAGGCGCTCCACAGGAAAGGCGAGAGGAACTCCAGGGTCGTGCCACCATTCCCAGAGTCCCCAGATGTCTCAGTCCATTCCAGGGAAACCTGTTTCCCTGCACTGCCTCGACTTTCAAGCCGAGGATCGACTCACACCACGGTGGCACGTGGGACAGCCCAGTGGGAAAGCCTCGTGGGAAAACCTCGTGGGAAAGCCTCGAGGGAAAGCCACAGATCCCTTGATCCACTCGAAGGGAAGCGTGACACTGCTGCTACAGCTGGGAGGAAAGCGCATGTGCATGCCCCACTCGAGACGAGACGAGGACTGACTCCCCCCTGGGAGACTCCAGAACGTACCCCAAGATCCATGTCAGCACTGGA
>NW_017194073.1:0-9510 GCF_001704415.2 Capra hircus
GTCGAAGCCGGGGCCTAAGACCTTGTGTGGAATCGGTGCCGGAACCTGTGAAATTCCTCCTCTCCAGTGCTGACATGGATCTTGGGGTACTTCTGGAGTCTCCCCAGGGGAGTCAGTCCTCGTCTCGAGTGGGGGCATGCAAGTGCGCTTTCCTCCCGAGCTGTAGCAGCAGTGTCACGCTTCCCTTCGCGTGGATCAAGGGATCAGGGGCTTTCCCTCGAGGCTTTCCCATGAGGCTTTCCCACGAGGCTTTCCCACAGGGGCTGTCCCACGTGCCACCGTGGTGTGAGTCGATCCTCGCTTGAAAGTCGAGGCAGTGTAGGGAAAACAGGTTTCCCTGGAATGGACTGAGACATCTGGGGGACTCTGGGAATGTGGCACGACCCTGGAGTTCCTCTCGCCTTTCCTGGTGGAGAGCGCCTCCATTGAGATGCGACGGGAAGGCCGGGAATTCTTTTCCCGACCACGCAGGGAAAGGATGCCTCCTCTCGGAGCTAGGAGGCGGAAACGGGGGCTCCTCTGGTTGTGGGCGGGACTCTCGTGCTTCCTCTCGAGTGGAGTCGGGTATGTCGGGGAACTTCTTGAGTTGCATCAAGGGTGTGAAGGACCCCTTTGGAAGTTCCAGAGTTTAGGTGTGATTAGCCTCAAGACGCCTCAGTGGAAATGGGCCTCATCTCGAATGGAGGGGAGAACCTCCTGGATTTTCTCGAGTTGCGGCAGGTGCTCTCGACTTACGACGGGGACATCAGGGACCCGCTCTGGTGGCCTCAGGAAAGGCCAGTCCCCTTGCGAGTTGCTCGGGGACCTCTCGGGTTTCTGCTCCCGTCGATGCTGGGGCCTAAAACCTTGTGTGGAGTCAGTGCCGGAACCTGAGGATTCCTCTGCAGTGCTGACATGGTCCTTGGGGTACTTCTGGAGTCTCCCCAGGGGAGTCAGTCCTCGTCTCGAGTGGGGACATGCACGTGCCCTTTCCTTCCGAGCTGTAGCAGCAGTGTCGCACTTCCCTTCGCGTGGATCAAGGAATCTGTGGCTTTCCCTCGAGGCTTTCCCACGAGGCTTTCCCACGAGGCTTTCCCACAGGGCTGTCCCACGTGCCACTGTGGTGAGAGTCGATCCTTGGATTGAAAGTCGAGGCAGTGCAGGGAAAACAGGTTTCCCTGGAATGGACTGAGACATGTGGGGGACTCTGGGAATGGTGGCACAACCCTGGAGTTCCTCCCGCCTTTCCTGTGGAGAGCGCCTCCTCTTGAAATGCGACAGGAATGCTGGGAATTCTTTCCCGACCACGCAGGGAAAGGATCCCTACTCTCGAGCTAGTAGGCGGAAACGGGTCTCTGCTGGATGTGGGCGGGAATCTCGTGCTTCCTCTCGAGCGGAGACCGGTTTGTCGAGGAACTTCTTGAGTTGCAGTAAAGGAGTGAATGACCCTTTGGAAGTTCCAGATGTTAGATGTGATTAGCCTCCAGACGCCTCAGTGGAAATGGGCCTCATCTCGCCTGGAGGGGAGAACCTTCTGGATTTTCTCGAGTTGCGGCAGGTGCTCTCGACTTACGACTGGGACCTCAGGGACCCGCTCTGGTGGCCTCAGGAAAGGCCAGTCCCCATGCGAGATGCTCGGGGGCCTCTCGGGATTCCTCTCCCGTCGAAGCCGGAGCCTAAGACCTTGTGTGGAATCGGTGCCGGAACCTGAGGATTCCTCTCCAGTGCTGACATGGATCTTGGGGTACTTCTGGAGTCTCCCCAGGGGAGTCAGTCCTCGTCTCGAGTGGGGGCATGCAGGTGCGCTTTCCTCCCGAGCTGTAACAGCAGTGTCGCGCTTCCCTTGGCGTGGATCAAGGGATCTGGGGCTTTCCCTCGAGGCTTTCCCACGAGGTTTTCCCACGAGGCTTTCCCACAGGGCTGTCCCACGTGCCACCTTGGTGTGCGTCGATCCTCGACTTGAAAGTCGAGGCAGTGCAGGGAAAACAGTTTCCCTGGAATGGACTGAGACTTCTGCAGGACTCTGGGAATATTGACATGACACTGGAGTTCGTCTCGACTTTCCTGTGGAGAGCGCCTCCTCTTGAGATGCGAGCGGAACGCCGGGAATTTTTTTCCGACCAGGCAGGGAAAGGATCCCTCCTCTCGAGCTAGGAGGCGGAAACGGGTCTCCGCTGGATGTGGGCGGGACTCTCGTGCTTCCTCTCGAGTGGAGACCGGTTTTTCGAGGAACTTCTTGAGTTGCAGTAAGGGTGTGAAGGACCCTTTGGAAGTTCCAGAGTTTAGGTGTGATTAGCCTCAGGACGCCTCAGCGGAAATGGGCCTCATCTCGCCTGGAGGGCAGAACCTCCTGGATTTTCTCGAGTTGCGGCAGGTGCTCTCGACTTACGACGGGAACCTCAGGGACCCGCTGTGGTGGCGTCAGGAAAGGCCAGTCCCCATGCGAGTTGCTCGAGGCCCTCTCGGGATTCCTCTCCCGTCGATGCAGGGGCCTAAGATCTTGTGTGGAGTCGGTGCCGGAACCTGAGGATTCCTCTCCAGTGCTGACATGGATCTTGGGGTACTTCTGGAGTCTCCCCAGGGGAGTCAGTCCTCGTCTCGAGTGGGGGCATGCACGTGCACTTTCCTACCGAGCTGTAGCAGCAGTGTCGCGCTTCCCTTCGTGTGGATCAAGGGATCTGTGGCTTTCCATCAAGGCTTTCCCACGAGGCTTTCCCACAGTGCTGTCCCACGTGCCACCGTGGTGTGAGTCCAACCCCGGCTAGAAAGTCGGGACAGTGCAGGGAAAACAGGTTTCCCTGGAATGGACTGAGACATCTGGGGGACTCTGGGAATGGTGGCACAACCCTGGAGTTCCTCTCAACATTCCTGTGGAGAGCGCCTCCTCTTGAGATGCGAAGGGAACGCCGGGAATTCTTTCCCGACCACGCAGGGAAAGGATCCCTACTCTCGAGCTAGGAGGCGGAAACGGGTCTCTGCTGGATGTGGGCGGGAATCTCGTGCTTCCTCTCGAGTCGAGACCGATTTGTCGAGGAACTTCTTGAGTTGCAGTAAAGGAGTGAAAGACCCTTTGGAAGTTCCAGATGTTAGATGCGATTAGCCTCCAGACGCCTCAGCGGAAATGGGCCTCATCTCGCCTGGAGGGGAGAACCTCCTGGATTTTCTCGAGTTGCGGCAGGTGCTCTCGACTTACGACTGGGACCTCAGGGACCCGCTCTGGTGGCCTCAGGAAAGGCCAGTCCCCATGCGAGATGCTCGGGGGCCTCTCGGGATTCCTCTCCCGTCGAAGCCGGGGCCTAAGACCTTGTGTGGAATCGGTGCCGGAACCTGAGGATTCCTCTCCAGTGCTGACATGGATCTTGGGGTACTTCTGGAGTCTCCCCAGGGGAGTCAGTCCTCGTCTCGAGTGGGGGCATGCAAGTGCGCTTTCCTCCCGAGCTGTAGCAGCAGTGTCACGCTTCCCTTCGCGTGGATCAAGGGATCATGGGGCTTTCCCTCGAGGCTTTCCCATGAGGCTTTCCCACGAGGCTTTCCCACAGGGCTGTCCCACGTGCCACCGTGGTGTGAGTCGATCCTCGGCTTGAAAGTCGAGGCAGTGCAGGGAAAACAGGTTTCCCTGGAATGGACTGAGACATCTGGGGGACTCTGGGAATGGTGGCACAGACCCTGGAGTTCCTCTCGCCTTTCCTGTGGAGAGCGCCTCCTCTTGAGATGCGACGGGAAGCCGGGAATTCTTTCCCGACCACGCAGGGAAAGGATCCCTCCTCTCGAGCTAGGAGGCGGAAACGGGTCTCCTGCTGGATGTGGGCGGGACTCTCGTGCTTCCTCTCGAGTGGAGACCGGGTATGTCGAGGAACTTCTTGAGTTGCAGTCAAAGGGTGTGAAGGACCCTTTGGAAGTTCCAGAGTTTAGGTGTGATTAGCCTCAAGACGCCTCAGTGGAAATGGGCCTCATCTCGCCTGGAGGGGAGAACCTCCTGGATTTTCTCGAGTTGCGGCAGGTGCTCTCGACTTACGACGGGGACATCAGGGACCCGCTCTGGTGGCCTCAGGAAAGGCCAGTCCCCATGCGAGTTGCTCGGGGGCCTCTCGGGATTCCTCTCCCGTCGAATGCCGGGGCCTAAGACCTTGTGTGGAGTCGGTGCCGGAACCTGAGGATTCCTCTCCAGTGCTGACATGGATCTTGGGGTACTTCTGGAGTCTCCCCAGGGGAGTCAGTCCTCGTCTCGAGTGGGGGCATGCAGGTGCGCTTTCCTCCCGAGCTGTAACAGCAGTGTCGCGCTTCCCTTCGGCGTGGATCAAGGGATCTGGGGCTTTCCCTCGAGGCTTTCCCACGAGGTTTTCCCACGAGGCTTTCCCACAGGGCTGTCCCACGTGCCACCTTGGTGTGCGTCGATCCTCGACTTGAAAGTCGAGGCAGTGCAGGGAAAACAGTTTCCCTGGAATGGACTGAGACTTCTGCAGGACTCTGGGAATATTGACATGACACTGGAGTTCGTCTCGACTTTCCTGTGGAGAGCGCCTCCTCTTGAGATGCGAGCGGAACGCCGGGAATTTTTTTCCGACCAGGCAGGGAAAGGATCCCTCCTCTCGAGCTAGGAGGCGGAAACGGGTCTCCGCTGGATGTGGGCGGGACTCTCGTGCTTCCTCTCGAGTGGAGACCGGTTTTTCGAGGAACTTCTTGAGTTGCAGTAAGGGTGTGAAGGACCCTTTGGAAGTTCCAGAGTTTAGGTGTGATTAGCCTCAGGACGCCTCAGCGGAAATGGGCCTCATCTCGCCTGGAGGGCAGAACCTCCTGGATTTTCTCGAGTTGCGGCAGGTGCTCTCGACTTACGACGGGAACCTCAGGGACCCGCTGTGGTGGCGTCAGGAAAGGCCAGTCCCCATGCGAGTTGCTCGAGGCCCTCTCGGGATTCCTCTCCCGTCGATGCAGGGGCCTAAGATCTTGTGTGGAGTCGGTGCCGGAACCTGAGGATTCCTCTCCAGTGCTGACATGGATCTTGGGGTACTTCTGGAGTCTCCCCAGGGGAGTCAGTCCTCGTCTCGAGTGGGGGCATGCACGTGCACTTTCCTACCGAGCTGTAGCAGCAGTGTCGCGCTTCCCTTCGTGTGGATCAAGGGATCTGTGGCTTTCCATCAAGGCTTTCCCACGAGGCTTTCCCACAGTGCTGTCCCACGTGCCACCGTGGTGTGAGTCCAACCCCGGCTAGAAAGTCGGGACAGTGCAGGGAAAACAGGTTTCCCTGGAATGGACTGAGACATCTGGGGGACTCTGGGAATGGTGGCACAACCCTGGAGTTCCTCTCAACATTCCTGTGGAGAGCGCCTCCTCTTGAGATGCGAAGGGAACGCCGGGAATTCTTTCCCGACCACGCAGGGAAAGGATCCCTACTCTCGAGCTAGGAGGCGGAAACGGGTCTCTGCTGGATGTGGGCGGGAATCTCGTGCTTCCTCTCGAGTCGAGACCGATTTGTCGAGGAACTTCTTGAGTTGCAGTAAAGGAGTGAAAGACCCTTTGGAAGTTCCAGATGTTAGATGCGATTAGCCTCCAGACGCCTCAGCGGAAATGGGCCTCATCTCGCCTGGAGGGGAGAACCTCCTGGATTTTCTCGAGTTGCGGCAGGTGCTCTCGACTTACGACTGGGACCTCAGGGACCCGCTCTGGTGGCCTCAGGAAAGGCCAGTCCCCATGCGAGATGCTCGGGGGCCTCTCGGGATTCCTCTCCCGTCGAAGCCGGGGCCTAAGACCTTGTGTGGAATCGGTGCCGGAACCTGAGGATTCCTCTCCAGTGCTGACATGGATCTTGGGGTACTTCTGGAGTCTCCCCAGGGGAGTCAGTCCTCGTCTCGAGTGGGGGCATGCAAGTGCGCTTTCCTCCCGAGCTGTAGCAGCAGTGTCACGCTTCCCTTCGCGTGGATCAAGGGATCAGGGGCTTTCCCTCGAGGCTTTCCCATGAGGCTTTCCCACGAGGCTTTCCCACAGGGCTGTCCCACGTGCCACCGTGGTGTGAGTCGATCCTCGGCTTGAAAGTCGAGGCAGTGTAGGGAAAACAGGTTTCCCTGGAATGGACTGAGACATCTGGGGGACTCTGGGAATGTGGCACGACCCTGGAGTTCCTCTCGCCTTTCCTGTGGAGAGCGCCTCCAATTGAGATGCGACGGGAAGGCCGGGAATTCTTTCCCGACCACGCAGGGAAAGGAAGCCTCCTCTCGAGCTAGGAGGCGGAAACGGGGCTCCTCTGGTTGTGGGCGGGACTCTCGTGCTTCCTCTCGAGTGGAGTCGGGTATGTCGGGGAACTTCTTGAGTTGCAGCAAGGGTGTGAAGGACCCTTTGGAAGTTCCAGAGTTTAGGTGTGATTAGCCTCAAGACGCCTCAGTGGAAATGGGCCTCATCTCGAATGGAGGGGAGAACCTCCTGGATTTTCTCGAGTTGCGGCAGGTGCTCTCGACTTACGACGGGGACATCAGGGACCCGCTCTGGTGGCCTCAGGAAAGGCCAGTCCCTTGCGAGTGCTCGGAGAGGACCTCGAGAGGCCTCCTCGAGAGGCCTCCCGAGCAACTCGCAAGGGGACTGGCCTTTCCTGAGGCCACCAGAGCGGGTCCCTGATGTCCCCGTCGTAAGTCGAGAGCACCTGCCGCAACTCGAGAAAATCCAGGAGGTTCTCCCCTCCATTCGAGATGAGGCCCATTTCCACTGAGGCGTCTTGAGGCTAATCACACCTAAACTCTGGAACTTCCAAAGGGTCCTTCACACCCTTGCTGCAACTCAAGAAGTTCCCCGACATACCCGACTCCACTCGAGAGGAAGCACGAGAGTCCCGCCCACAACCAGAGGAGCCCCGTTTCCGCTCCTAGCTCGAGAGGAGGCTTCCTTTCCCTGCGTGGTCGGGAAAGAATTCCCGGCCTTCCCGTCGCATCTCAATTGGAGGCGCTCTCCACAGGAAAGGCGAGAGGAACTCCAGGGTCGTGCCACATTCCCAGAGTCCCCCAGATGTCTCAGTCCATTCCAGGGAAACCTGTTTTCCCTACACTGCCTCGACTTTCAAGCCGAGGATCGACTCACACCACGGTGGCACGTGGGACAGCCCTGTGGGAAAGCCTCGTGGGAAAGCCTCATGGGAAAGCCTCGAGGGAAAGCCCCTGATCCCTTGATCCACGCGAAGGGAAGCGTGACACTGCTGCTACAGCTCGGGAGGAAAGCGCACTTGCATGCCCCCACTCGAGACGAGGACTGACTCCCCTGGGGAGACTCCAGAAGTACCCCAAGATCCATGTCAGCACTGGAGAGGAATCCTCAGGTTCCGGCACCGATTCCACACAAGGTCTTAGGCCCCGGCTTCGACGGGAGAGGAATCCCGAGAGGCCCCCGAGCATCTCGCATGGGGACTGGCCTTTCCTGAGGCCACCAGAGCGGGTCCCTGAGGTCCCAGTCGTAAGTCGAGAGCACCTGCCGCAACTCGAGAAAATCCAGGAGGTTCTCCCCTCCAGGCGAGATGAGGCCCATTTCCGCTGAGGCGTCTGGAGGCTAATCGCATCTAACATCTGGAACTTCCAAAGGGTCTTTCACTCCTTTACTGCAACTCAAGAAGTTCCTCGACAAATCGGTCTCGACTCGAGAGGAAGCACGAGATTCCCGCCCACATCCAGCAGAGACCCGTTTCCGCCTCCTAGCTCGAGAGTAGGGATCCTTTCCCTGCGTGGTCGGGAAAGAATTCCCGGCGTTCCCTTCGCATCTCAAGAGGAGGCGCTCTCCACAGGAATGTTGAGAGGAACTCCAGGGTTGTGCCACCATTCCCAGAGTCCCCCAGATGTCTCAGTCCATTCCAGGGAAACCTGTTTTCCCTGCACTGTCCCGACTTTCTAGCCGGGGTTGGACTCACACCACGGTGGCACGTGGGACAGCACTGTGGGAAAGCCTCGTGGGAAAGCCTTGATGGAAAGCCACAGATCCCTTGATCCACACGAAGGGAAGCGCGACACTGCTGCTACAGCTCGGTAGGAAAGTGCACGTGCATGCCCCCACTCGAGACGAGGACTGACTCCCCTGGGGAGACTCCAGAAGTACCCCAAGATCCATGTCAGCACTGGAGAGGAATCCTCAGGTTCCGGCACCGACTCCACACAAGATCTTAGGCCCCTGCATCGACGGGAGAGGAATCCCGAGAGGGCCTCGAGCAACTCGCATGGGGACTGGCCTTTCCTGACGCCACCACAGCGGGTCCCTGAGGTTCCCGTCGTAAGTCGAGAGCACCTGCCGCAACTCGAGAAAATCCAGGAGGTTCTGCCCTCCAGGCGAGATGAGGCCCATTTCCGCTGAGGCGTCCTGAGGCTAATCACACCTAAACTCTGGAACTTCCAAAGGGTCCTTCACACCCTTACTGCAACTCAAGAAGTTCCTCGAAAAACCGGTCTCCACTCGAGAGGAAGCACGAGAGTCCCGCCCACATCCAGCGGAGACCCGTTTCCGCCTCCTAGCTCGAGAGGAGGGATCCTTTCCCTGCCTGGTCGGAAAAAAATTCCCGGCGTTCCGCTCGCATCTCAAGAGGAGGCGCTCTCCACAGGAAAGTCGAGACGAACTCCAGTGTCATGTCAATATTCCCAGAGTCCTGCAGAAGTCTCAGTCCATTCCAGGGAAACTGTTTTCCCTGCACTGCCTCGACTTTCAAGTCGAGGATCGACGCACACCAAGGTGGCACGTGGGACAGCCCTGTGGGAAAGCCTCGTGGGAAAACCTCGTGGGAAAGCCTCGAGGGAAAGCCACAGATCCCTTGATCCACGCCAAGGGAAGCGCGACACTGCTGTTAACAGCTCGGGAGGAAAGCGCACCTGCATGCCCACACTCGAGACGAGGACTGACTCCCCTGGGGAGACTCCAGAAGTACCCCAAGATCCATGTCAGCACTGGAGAGGAATCCTCAGGTTCCGGCACTGACTCCACACAAGGTTTTAGGCCCCAGCATCGATCGGGAGAGGAACCCGAGAGGCCCTGAGAGGCCCCGAGCAACTCGCAAGGGGACTGGCCTTTCCTGAGGCCACCAGAGCGGGTCCCTGATGTCCCCGTCGTAAGTCGAGAGCACCTGCCGCAACTCGAGAAAATCCAGGAGGTTCTCCCTCCATTCGAGATGAGGCCCATTTCCACTGAGGCGTCTTGAGGCTAATCACACCTAAACTCTGGAACTTCAAGGTGCTTTTCACACCCTTTTGCTCAACTCAAGAAGTTCCCCGACAATACCCGACTCCACTCGAGAGGAAGCACGAGAGTCGCGCCACAACCAGAGGAGGCCCGTTTTCCGCATCCTAGCTCGAGAGGAGGCTTCCTTTCCCTGCTGGTCCGGAAAGAATTCCCGGCCTTCCCGTCGGATACTCAATAGGAGGCGCTCTCCACAAGGAAAGGCGAAGAGGAACTCCAGGGTCGTGCCACATTCCCAGAGTCCCCAGATGTCTCAGTCCATTCCAGGCAAACCTGTTTTCCCTACACTGCCTGACTTTCAGCGGCGAGGATCGACTCCACACCACCGGTGGCACGTGGACA